>NW_027513481.1:0-89756 GCF_048772815.1 Callospermophilus lateralis
TTCCAAATTCATCTATCTATATATGAGAGAACAGAGTGAAACCTAAATATAAAAACTGCTACTGTAGACGAACGCTTCAACCTAGAAGAACAAAATTTGGAGAGCCAAGGGGATTGTGTACTGATCATGACCACCAAGTATCATCAAGATTGGGTGAAAAAATATTTGCTGGTATTTCGGAAACTCGTTATTTCTTAGATGCTTGGCAACCCATCTCAATGAAAGTGCTTTCCACAGTCTGTGCCTGGGGCTACTTGAAGAGGAAACAAACCATAGCGACAAAACTGAGAACTCCTTTATTTTGTCAAGTTTCAAAAGAGCTACTACAAACCATGTTGGATTTAGAGTTCCAAACTCATCTTTCTATATAGGAAAGAACAGAGGGAAACCTAAATATAAAAACTGCTACTGTAGACGAACGCTTCAACCTAGAAGAACAAAATTTGGTGAGCCAAGTGGGATTTGTGTACTGATCATTAGCAACAAGTATCACCAAGATTGGGAGAAAAAATATTCGCTGGTATTTCGGAAACTCGTTATTTCTTAGAAGCTTGGCAACCCCTCTCAATGAAAGTGCTTTTACACAGTCTGCGCCTAGGGCTACTTGAAGAGGAAACAAACCATAGAGACAAATCTGAGAACTCCTTTATTTTGTCAAGTTTCAAAGAGCTGCTACAAACCATGTTGGATTTAGAGTTCCAAATTCATCTATCTATATAGGAGAGAGCAGAGGGAAACCTAAATATAAAAACTGCTACTGTAGACGAACGCTTCAACCTAGAAGAACAATATTTGGTGAGCCAAGTGGGATTTGTGTACTGACCATTAGCACCAAGTATAATCAAGATTGGGTGAAAAAATATTTGCTGGTATTTCGGAAACTCGTTATTTCTTAGAATCTAGGGAACCCCTCTCAATGAAAGTGCTTTTCCACAGTCTGTGCCTGGGGCTACTTGAAGAGGAAACAAACCATAGCGACAAAACTGAGAACTCCTTTATTTTGTCAAGTTTCAAAGAGCTACTACAAACCATGTTGGATTTAGAGTTCCAAATTCATCTTTCTATATAGGAGAGAACAGAGGAAACCCTAAATATAAAAAATACTACTGTAGATGAACGCTTCAACCTAGAATAACAAAATTTGGTGAGCCAAGTGGGATTTGTGTACTGATCATGACCACCAAGTATCATCAAGATTGGGTGAAAAAATATTTGCTGGTATTTCGGAAACTCGTTATTTCTTAGAAGCTTGGGAACCCCTCTCAATGAAAGTGCTTTTCCACAGTCTGTGCCTAGGGCTACTTGATGAGGAAACAAACCATAGAGACAAATCTGAGAACTCCTTTATTTTGTCAAGTTTCAAAGAGCTACTGCAAACCATGTTGGATTTAGAGTTCCAAATTCATCTATCTATATAGGAGAGAACAGAGAGAAATCTAAATATAAAAACTGCTACTGTAGACGAACGCTTCAACCAAGAAGACCAAAATTTGTTGAGCCAAGTGGGATTTGTGTACTGATCATTACCACCAAGTATCAACAAGATTGTGTGAAAAAATATTTGCTGGTATTTCGAAAACTCTTTATTTCTTAGAAGCTTGGCAACCCATCTCAATGAAAGTGCTTTCCACAGTCTGTGCCTAGGGCTACTTTAAGAGGAAACAAACCATAGAGACAAAACTGAGAACTCCTTTATTTTGTCAAGTTTCAAAGAGCTACTACAAAGCATGTTGGATTTAGAGTTCCAAATTCATCTATCTATATAGGAGAGAACAGAGGGAAACCTAAATATAAAAACTGCTACTGTAGACGAACGCTTCAACATAGAAGAACAAAATTTGGTGAGCCAAGTGGGATTTGTGTACTGATCATTCCCACCAAGTATCATCAAGATTGGGTGAAAAAATATTTGCTGGTATTTCGGAAACTCGTTATTTCTTAGAAGCTTGGCAACCCCTCTCAATGAAAGTGCTTTACCACAGTCTGTGCCTAGGGCTACTTGAAGAGGAAACAAACCATAGAGACAAATATGAGAACTCCTTTATTTTGTCAAGTTTCAAAGAGCTACTACAAACCATGTTGGATTTAGAGTTCCAAATTCATCTATCTATATAGGAGAGAACAGAGGGAAACCTAAATATAAAAACTGCTACTGTAGACGAATGCTTCAACCTGGAAGAACAAAATTTTGTAAGCCAAGTGGGATTTGTGTACTGATCATTACCACCAAGTATCATCAAGATTGGGTGAAAAAATATTTGCTACTATTTCGGAAACTCGTTATTTCTTAGAAGCTTGGCAACCCCTCTCAATGAAAGTGCTTTTCCACAGTCTGTGTTTAGGGCTACTTGAAGAGGAAACAAACCATAGAGAAAATCTGAGACCTCCTTTATTTTGTCAAGTTTCAAAGAGCTACTACAAACCATGTTGGATTTAGAGTTCCAAATTCATCTATCTATATTGGAGAGAACAGAGAGAAACCTAATTATAAAAACTGCTACTGTAGACGAACGCTTCAACCTAGAAGACCAAAATTTGGTGAGCCAAGTGGGATTTGTATACTGATCATTACCACCAAGTATCAACAAGATTGTGTGAAAAAATATTTGCTGGTATTTCGGAAACTCGTTATTTCTTAGAAGCTTGGCAACCCATCTCAATGAAAGTGCTCTCCACAGTCTGTGCCTAGGGCTTCTTTAAGAGGAAACAAACCATAGAGACAAAACTGAGAACTCCTTTATTTTGTCAAGTTTCAAAGAGCTACTACAAACCATGTTGGATTTAGAGTTCCAAATTCATCTATCTATATAGGAGAGAACAGAGGGAAACCTAAATATAAAAACTGCTACTATAGACGAATGCTTCAACCTAGAAGAACAAAATTTGGTGAGCCAAGTGGGATTTGAGTACTGATCATTACCACCAAGTATCATCAAGATTGGGTGAAAAAATATTTGCTAGTATTTCGGAAACTCGTTTTTTCTTAGAAGCTTGGCAACCCCTCTCAATGAAAGTGCTTTTACACAGTCTGTGCCTAGGGCTACTTGAAGAGGAAACAAACCATAGAGAAAATCTGAGACCTCCTTTATTTTGTCAAGTTTCAAAGAGCTACTACAAACCATGTTAGATTTAGAGTTCCAAATTCATCTATCTATATTGGAGAGAACAGAGAGAAACCTAAATATAAAAACTGCTACTGTAGACGAACGCTTCAACCTAGAAGAACAAAATTTGGTGAGCCAAGTGGGATTTGTGTACTGATCATTAGCTCCAAGTATCATCAAGATTGTGTGAAAAAATATTCGCTGGTATTTCGGAAACTCGTTATTTCTTAGAAGCTTGGCAACCCCTCTCAATGAAAGTGCTTTTGCACACTCTGTGCCTCGGGCTACTTGAAGAGGAAACAAACCATAGAGACAAATCTGAGACCTCCATTATTTTGTCAAGTTTCAAAGAGCTACTACAAACAATGTTGGATTTAGAGTTCCAAATTCATCTTTCTATATAGGAGAGAACAGAGGGAAACCTAAATATAAAAACTGCTATTGTAGACGAACGCTTCAACCTAGAAGAACAAAATTTGGTGAGCCAAGTGGGATTTGTGTACTGACCATTAGCACCAAGTATCATCAAGATTGGGTGAAAAAATATTTGCTGGTATTTCGGAAACTCGTTATGTCTTAGAAGCTTGGGAACCCCTCTCAATGAAAGTGCTTTTCCACAGTCTGTGCCTGGGGCTACTTGAAGAGGAAACAAACCATAGCGACAATACTGAGAACTCCTTTATTTTGTCAAGTTTCAAAGAGCTACTACAAACCATGTTGGATTTAGAGTTCCAAATTCATCTTTCTATATAGGAGAGAACAGAGGGAACCCTAAATATAAAAACTGCTACTGTAGACGATCGCTTCAACCTAGAAGAACAAAATTTGGTGAGCCAAGTGGGATTTGTGTACTGATCATGACCACCAAGTATCATCAAGATTGGGTGAAAAAATATTTGCTGTTATTTCGGAAACTCGTTATTTCTTAGAAGCTTGGGAACCCCTCTCAATGAAAGTGCTTTTCCACAGTCTGTGCCTAGGGCTACTTGATGAGGAAACAAACCATAGAGACAAATCTGAGAACTCCTTTATTTTGTCAAATTTCAAAGAGCTACTGCAAACCATGTTGGATTTAGAGTTCCAAATTCATCTATCTATATAGGAGAGAACAGAGAGAAATCTAAATATAAAAACTGCTACTGTAGACGAACGCTTCAACCTAGAAGACCAAAATTTGGTGAGCCAAGTGGGATTTGTGTACTGATCATTACCACCAAGTATCAACAAGATTGTGAGAAAAAATATTTGATGGTATTTTGGAAACTCGTTATTTCTTAGAAGCTTGGCAACCCATCTCAATGAAAGTGCTTTCCACAGTCTGTGCCTAGGGCTTCTTTAAGAGGAAACAAACCATAGAGACAAAACTGAGAACTCCTTTATTTTGTCAAGTTTCAAAGAGCTACTACAAACCATGTTGGATTTAGAGTCCAAATTCATCTATCTATATAGGAGAGAACAGAGGGAAACCTAAATATAAAAACTGCTACTGTAGAGGAACGCTTCAACCTAGAAGAACAAAATTTGGTGAGCCAAGCGGGATTTGTGTACTGATCATTACCACCAAGTATCATCAAGATTGGGTGAAAAAATATTTGCTGGTATTTCGGAAACTCGTTATTTCTTAGAAGCTTGGCAACCCCTCTCAATGAAAGTGCTTTTCCACAGTCTGTGCCTAGGGCTACTTGAAGAGGAAACAAACCATAGAGACAAATCTGAGACCTCCTTTATTTTGTCAAGTTTCAAAGAGCTACTACAAACCATGTTGGATTTAGAGTTCCAAATTCATCTATCTATATACTAGAGAACAGAGAGAAACCTAAATATAAAAACTGCTATTGTAGGCGAACGCTTCAACCTAGAAGAACAAAATTTGGTGAGCCATGTGGGATTTGTGTACTGATCATTACCACCAAGTATCAACAAGATTGTGTGAAAAAATATTTGCTGGTATTTCGGAAACTCGTTATTTCTTGGAAGCTTGGCAACCCCTTTCAATGAAAGTGCTTTTCCCGAGTCTCTGCCTAGGGCTACTTAAAGAGGAAACAAACCATAGAGACAAATCTGAGAACTCCTTTATTTTGTCAAGTTTCAAAGAGCTACTACAAACCATGTTGGATTTAGAGTTCCAAATTCATCTATCTATATAGGATAGAACAGAGGGAAACCTAAATATAAAAACTGCTACTGGAGACGAACGCTTCAACCTAGAAGAACAAAATTTGGTGAGCCAAGTGGGATTTGTGTACTGATCATTACCATCAAGTATCATCAAGATTGGGTGAAAAAATATTTGCTGGTATTTCGGAAACTCGTTATTTCTTAGAAGCTTGGCAACCCATCTCAATGAAAGTGCTTTCCACAGTCTGTGCCTGGGGCTACTTGAAGAGGAAACAAACCATAGCGACAAAACTGAGAACTCCTTTATTTTGTCAAGTTTCAAAGAGCTACTACAAACCATGTTGGATTTAGAGTTCCAAATTCATCTTTCTATATAGGAGAGAACAGAGGGAAACCTAAATATAAAAACTGCTACTGTAGACGAACGCTTCAACCTAGAAGAACAGAATTTGGTGAGCCAAGTGGGATTTGTGTACTGATCATTAGTAACAAGTATCATCAAGATTGGGTGAAAAAATATTCGCTGGTATTTCGGAAACTCGTTATTTCTTAGAAGCTTGGCAACCCCTCTCAATGAATGTGCTTTTCCACAGTCTGTGCCTAGGGCTACTTGATGAGGAAACAAATCATAGAGACAAATCTGAGAACTCCTTTATTTTGTCAAGTTTCAAAGAGCTACTGCAAACCATGTTGGATTTAGAGTTCCAAATTCATTTATCTATATAGGAGAGAACAGAGAGAAATCTAAATATAAAAACTGCTACTGTAGACGAACGCTTCAACCTAGAAGACCAAAATTTGGTGAGCCAAGTGGGATTTGTGTACTGATCATTACCACCAAGTATCAACTAGATTGTGTGAAAAAATATTTGCTGGTATTTCGAAAACTCTTTATTTCTTAGAAGCTTGGCAACCCATCTCAATGAAAGTGCTTTCCACAGTCTGTGCCTATAGCTACTTTAAGAGGAAACAAACCATAGAGACAAAACTGAGAACTCCTTTATTTTGTCAAGTTCCAAAGAGCTACTACAAACCATGTTGGATTTAGAGTTCCAAATTCATCTATTTATATAGGAGAGAACAGAGAGAAACCTAAATATAAAAACTGCTACTGTAGACGAACGCTTCAACCTAGAAGACCAAAATTTGGTGAGCCAAGTGGGATTTGTATACTGATCATTACCACCAAGTATCAACAAGATTGTGTGAAAAAATATTTGCTGGTATTTCGGAAACTCGTTATTTCTTAGAAGATTGGCAACCCATCTCAATGAAAGTGCTTTCCACAGTCTGTGCCTAGGGCTACTTTTAGAGGAAACAAACCATAGAGACAAAACTGAGAACTCCTTTATTTTGTCAAGTTTCAAAGTGCTACTACAAACCATGTTGGATTTAGAGTTCCAAATTCATCTATCTATATAGGAGAGAACAGAGGGAAACCTAAATATAAAAACTGCTACTGTACACGAACGCTTCAACCTGGAAGAACTAAATTTGGTGAGCCAAGTGGGATTTGTGTCCTGATCTTTACAACCAAGTATCAACAAGATTGTGTGAAAAAAATATTTGCTGGTATTTCGGAAACGCGTTATTTCTTAGAAGCTTGGCAACCCATCTCAATGAAAGTGCTTTCCACAGTCTGTGCCTAGGGCTACTTGAAGAGGAAACAATCCATAGAGACAAAACTGAGAACTCCTTTATTTTGTCAAGTTTCAAAGAGCTACTACAAACCATGTTGGATTTAGAGTTCCAAATTCATCTATCTATATATGAGAGAACAGAGTGAAACCTAAATATAAAAACTGCTACTGTAGACGAACGCTTCAACCTAGAAGAACAAAATTTGGAGAGCCAAGTGGGATTTGTGTACTGATCATGACCACCAAGTATCATCAAGATTGGGTGAAAAAATATTTGCTGGTATTTCGGAAACTCGTTATTTCTTAGATGCTTGGCAACCCATCTCAATGAAAGTGCTTTCCACAGTCTGTGCCTGGGGCTACTTGAAGAGGAAACAAACCATAGCGACAAAACTGAGAACTCCTTTATTTTGTCAAGTTTCAAAGAGCTACTACAAACCATGTTGGATTTAGAGTTCCAAACTCATCTTTCTATATAGGAAAGAACAGAGGGAAACCTAAATATAAAAACTGCTACTGTAGACGAACGCTTCAACCTAGAAGAACAAAATTTGGTGAGCCAAGTGGGATTTGTGTACTGATCATTAGCAACAAGTATCACCAAGATTGGGTGAAAAAATATTCGCTGGTATTTCGGAAACTCGTTATTTCTTAGAAGCTTGGCAACCCCTCTCAATGAAAGTGCTTTTACACAGTCTGCGCCTAGGGCTACTTGAAGAGGAAACAAACCATAGAGACAAATCTGAGAACTCCTTTATTTTGTCAAGTTTCAAAGAGCTACTACAAACCATGTTGGATTTAGAGTTCCAAATTCATCTATCTATATAGGAGAGAGCAGAGGGAAACCTAAATATAAAAACTGCTACTGTAGACGAACGCTTCAACCTAGAAGAACAATATTTGGTGAGCCAAGTGGGATTTGTGTACTGACCATTAGCACCAAGTATAATCAAGATTGGGTGAAAAAATATTTGCTGGTATTTCGGAAACTCGTTATTTCTTAGAATCTAGGGAACCCCTCTCAATGAAAGTGCTTTTCCACAGTCTGTGCCTGGGGCTACTTGAAGAGGAAACAAACCATAGCGACAAAACTGAGAACTCCTTTATTTTGTCAAGTTTCAAAGAGCTACTACAAACCATGTTGGATTTAGAGTTCCAAATTCATCTTTCTATATAGGAGAGAACAGAGGAAACCCTAAATATAAAAAATACTACTGTAGATGAACGCTTCAACCTAGAAGAACAAAATTTGGTGAGCCAAGTGGGATTTGTGTACTGATCATGACCACCAAGTATCATCAAGATTGGGTGAAAAAATATTTGCTGGTATTTCGGAAACTCGTTATTTCTTAGAAGCTTGGGAACCCCTCTCAATGAAAGTGCTTTTCCACAGTCTGTGCCTAGGGCTACTTGATGAGGAAACAAACCATAGAGACAAATCTGAGAACTCCTTTATTTTGTCAAGTTTCAAAGAGCTACTGCAAACCATGTTGGATTTAGAGTTCCAAATTCATCTATCTATATAGGAGAGAACAGAGAGAAATCTAAATATAAAAACTGCTACTGTAGACGAACGCTTCAACCTAGAAGACCAAAATTTGTTGAGCCAAGTGGGATTTGTGTACTGATCATTACCACCAAGTATCAACAAGATTGTGTGAAAAAATATTTGCTGGTATTTCGAAAACTCTTTATTTCTTAGAAGCTTGGCAACCCATCTCAATGAAAGTGCTTTCCACAGTCTGTGCCTAGGGCTACTTTAAGAGGAAACAAACCATAGAGACAAAACTGAGAACTCCTTTATTTTGTCAAGTTTCAAAGAGCTACTACAAAGCATGTTGGATTTAGAGTTCCAAATTCATCTATCTATATAGGAGAGAACAGAGGGAAACCTAAATATAAAAACTGCTACTGTAGACGAACGCTTCAACATAGAAGAACAAAATTTGGTGAGCCAAGTGGGATTTGTGTACTGATCATTACCACCAAGTATCATCAAGATTGGGTGAAAAAATATTTGCTGGTATTTCGGAAACTCGTTATTTCTTAGAAGCTTGGCAACCCCTCTCAATGAAAGTGCTTTTCCACAGTCTGTGTTTAGGGCTACTTGAAGAGGAAACAAACCATAGAGAAAATCTGAGACCTCCTTTATTTTGTCAAGTTTCAAAGAGCTACTACAAACCATGTTGGATTTAGAGTTCCAAATTCATCTATCTATATTGGAGAGAACAGAGAGAAACCTAATTATAAAAACTGCTACTGTAGACGAACGCTTCAACCTAGAAGACCAAAATTTGGTGAGCCAAGTGGGATTTGTATACTGATCATTACCACCAAGTATCAACAAGATTGTGTGAAAAAATATTTGCTGGTATTTCGGAAACTCGTTATTTCTTAGAAGCTTGGCAACCCATCTCAATGAAAGTGCTCTCCACAGTCTGTGCCTAGGGCTTCTTTAAGAGGAAACAAACCATAGAGACAAAACTGAGAACTCCTTTATTTTGTCAAGTTTCAAAGAGCTACTACAAACCATGTTGGATTTAGAGTTCCAAATTCATCTATCTATATAGGAGAGAACAGAGGGAAACCTAAATATAAAAACTGCTACTATAGACGAATGCTTCAACCTAGAAGAACAAAATTTGGTGAGCCAAGTGGGATTTGAGTACTGATCATTACCACCAAGTATCATCAAGATTGGGTGAAAAAATATTTGCTAGTATTTCGGAAACTCGTTTTTTCTTAGAAGCTTGGCAACCCCTCTCAATGAAAGTGCTTTTACACAGTCTGTGCCTAGGGCTACTTGAAGAGGAAACAAACCATAGAGAAAATCTGAGACCTCCTTTATTTTGTCAAGTTTCAAAGAGCTACTACAAACCATGTTAGATTTAGAGTTCCAAATTCATCTATCTATATTGGAGAGAACAGAGAGAAACCTAAATATAAAAACTGCTACTGTAGACGAACGCTTCAACCTAGAAGAACAAAATTTGGTGAGCCAAGTGGGATTTGTGTACTGATCATTAGCTCCAAGTATCATCAAGATTGTGTGAAAAAATATTCGCTGGTATTTCGGAAACTCGTTATTTCTTAGAAGCTTGGCAACCCCTCTCAATGAAAGTGCTTTTGCACACTCTGTGCCTCGGGCTACTTGAAGAGGAAACAAACCATAGAGACAAATCTGAGACCTCCATTATTTTGTCAAGTTTCAAAGAGCTACTACAAACAATGTTGGATTTAGAGTTCCAAATTCATCTTTCTATATAGGAGAGAACAGAGGGAAACCTAAATATAAAAACTGCTATTGTAGACGAACGCTTCAACCTAGAAGAACAAAATTTGGTGAGCCAAGTGGGATTTGTGTACTGACCATTAGCACCAAGTATCATCAAGATTGGGTGAAAAAATATTTGCTGGTATTTCGGAAACTCGTTATGTCTTAGAAGCTTGGGAACCCCTCTCAATGAAAGTGCTTTTCCACAGTCTGTGCCTGGGGCTACTTGAAGAGGAAACAAACCATAGCGACAATACTGAGAACTCCTTTATTTTGTCAAGTTTCAAAGAGCTACTACAAACCATGTTGGATTTAGAGTTCCAAATTCATCTTTCTATATAGGAGAGAACAGAGGGAACCCTAAATATAAAAACTGCTACTGTAGACGATCGCTTCAACCTAGAAGAACAAAATTTGGTGAGCCAAGTGGGATTTGTGTACTGATCATGACCACCAAGTATCATCAAGATTGGGTGAAAAAATATTTGCTGTTATTTCGGAAACTCGTTATTTCTTAGAAGCTTGGGAACCCCTCTCAATGAAAGTGCTTTTCCACAGTCTGTGCCTAGGGCTACTTGATGAGGAAACAAACCATAGAGACAAATCTGAGAACTCCTTTATTTGTCAAATTTCAAAGAGCTACTGCAAACCATGTTGGATTTAGAGTTCCAAATTCATCTATCTATATAGGAGAGAACAGAGAGAAATCTAAATATAAAAACTGCTACTGTAGACGAACGCTTCAACCTAGAAGACCAAAATTTGGTGAGCCAAGTGGGATTTGTGTACTGATCATTACCACCAAGTATCAACAAGATTGTGAGAAAAAATATTTGATGGTATTTTGGAAACTCGTTATTTCTTAGAAGCTTGGCAACCCATCTCAATGAAAGTGCTTTCCACAGTCTGTGCCTAGGGCTTCTTTAAGAGGAAACAAACCATAGAGACAAAACTGAGAACTCCTTTATTTTGTCAAGTTTCAAAGAGCTACTACAAACCATGTTGGATTTAGAGTCCAAATTCATCTATCTATATAGGAGAGAACAGAGGGAAACCTAAATATAAAAACTGCTACTGTAGAGGAACGCTTCAACCTAGAAGAACAAAATTTGGTGAGCCAAGCGGGATTTGTGTACTGATCATTACCACCAAGTATCATCAAGATTGGGTGAAAAAATATTTGCTGGTATTTCGGAAACTCGTTATTTCTTAGAAGCTTGGCAACCCCTCTCAATGAAAGTGCTTTTCCACAGTCTGTGCCTAGGGCTACTTGAAGAGGAAACAAACCATAGAGACAAATCTGAGACCTCCTTTATTTTGTCAAGTTTCAAAGAGCTACTACAAACCATGTTGGATTTAGAGTTCCAAATTCATCTATCTATATACTAGAGAACAGAGAGAAACCTAAATATAAAAACTGCTATTGTAGGCGAACGCTTCAACCTAGAAGAACAAAATTTGGTGAGCCATGTGGGATTTGTGTACTGATCATTACCACCAAGTATCAACAAGATTGTGTGAAAAAATATTTGCTGGTATTTCGGAAACTCGTTATTTCTTGGAAGCTTGGCAACCCTTTCAATGAAAGTGCTTTTCCCGAGTCTCTGCCTAGGGCTACTTAAAGAGGAAACAAACCATAGAGACAAATCTGAGAACTCCTTTATTTTGTCAAGTTTCAAAGAGCTACTACAAACCATGTTGGATTTAGAGTTCCAAATTCATCTATCTATATAGGATAGAACAGAGGGAAACCTAAATATAAAAACTGCTACTGGAGACGAACGCTTCAACCTAGAAGAACAAAATTTGGTGAGCCAAGTGGGATTTGTGTACTGATCATTACCATCAAGTATCATCAAGATTGGGTGAAAAAATATTTGCTGGTATTTCGGAAACTCGTTATTTCTTAGAAGCTTGGCAACCCATCTCAATGAAAGTGCTTTCCACAGTCTGTGCCTGGGGCTACTTGAAGAGGAAACAAACCATAGCGACAAAACTGAGAACTCCTTTATTTTGTCAAGTTTCAAAGAGCTACTACAAACCATGTTGGATTTAGAGTTCCAAATTCATCTTTCTATATAGGAGAGAACAGAGGGAAACCTAAATATAAAAACTGCTACTGTAGACGAACGCTTCAACCTAGAAGAACAGAATTTGGTGAGCCAAGTGGGATTTGTGTACTGATCATTAGTAACAAGTATCATCAAGATTGGGTGAAAAAATATTCGCTGGTATTTCGGAAACTCGTTATTTCTTAGAAGCTTGGCAACCCCTCTCAATGAATGTGCTTTTCCACAGTCTGTGCCTAGGGCTACTTGATGAGGAAACAAATCATAGAGACAAATCTGAGAACTCCTTTATTTTGTCAAGTTTCAAAGAGCTACTGCAAACCATGTTGGATTTAGAGTTCCAAATTCATTTATCTATATAGGAGAGAACAGAGAGAAATCTAAATATAAAAACTGCTACTGTAGACGAACGCTTCAACCTAGAAGACCAAAATTTGGTGAGCCAAGTGGGATTTGTGTACTGATCATTACCACCAAGTATCAACTAGATTGTGTGAAAAAATATTTGCTGGTATTTCGAAACTCTTTATTTCTTAGAAGCTTGGCAACCCATCTCAATGAAAGTGCTTTCCACAGTCTGTGCCTATAGCTACTTTAAGAGGAAACAAACCATAGAGACAAAACTGAGAACTCCTTTATTTTGTCAAGTTCCAAAGAGCTACTACAAACCATGTTGGATTTAGAGTTCCAAATTCATCTATTTATATAGGAGAGAACAGAGAGAAACCTAAATATAAAAACTGCTACTGTAGACGAACGCTTCAACCTAGAAGACCAAAATTTGGTGAGCCAAGTGGGATTTGTATACTGATCATTACCACCAAGTATCAACAAGATTGTGTGAAAAAATATTTGCTGGTATTTCGGAAACTCGTTATTTCTTAGAAGATTGGCAACCCATCTCAATGAAAGTGCTTTCCACAGTCTGTGCCTAGGGCTACTTTTAGAGGAAACAAACCATAGAGACAAAACTGAGAACTCCTTTATTTTGTCAAGTTTCAAAGTGCTACTACAAACCATGTTGGATTTAGAGTTCCAAATTCATCTATCTATATAGGAGAGAACAGAGGGAAACCTAAATATAAAAACTGCTACTGTACACGAACGCTTCAACCTGGAAGAACTAAATTTGGTGAGCCAAGTGGGATTTGTGTCCTGATCTTTACAACCAAGTATCAACAAGATTGTGTGAAAAAAATATTTGCTGGTATTTCGGAAACGCGTTATTTCTTAGAAGCTTGGCAACCCATCTCAATGAAAGTGCTTTCCACAGTCTGTGCCTAGGGCTACTTGAAGAGGAAACAATCCATAGAGACAAAACTGAGAACTCCTTTATTTTGTCAAGTTTCAAAGAGCTACTACAAACCATGTTGGATTTAGAGTTCCAAATTCATCTATCTATATATGAGAGAACAGAGTGAAACCTAAATATAAAAACTGCTACTGTAGACGAACGCTTCAACCTAGAAGAACAAAATTTGGAGAGCCAAGTGGGATTTGTGTACTGATCATGACCACCAAGTATCATCAAGATTGGGTGAAAAAATATTTGCTGGTATTTCGGAAACTCGTTATTTCTTAGATGCTTGGCAACCCATCTCAATGAAAGTGCTTTCCACAGTCTGTGCCTGGGGCTACTTGAAGAGGAAACAAACCATAGCGACAAAACTGAGAACTCCTTTATTTTGTCAAGTTTCAAAGAGCTACTACAAACCATGTTGGATTTAGAGTTCCAAACTCATCTTTCTATATAGGAAAGAACAGAGGGAAACCTAAATATAAAAACTGCTACTGTAGACGAACGCTTCAACCTAGAAGAACAAAATTTGGTGAGCCAAGTGGGATTTGTGTACTGATCATTAGCAACAAGTATCACCAAGATTGGGTGAAAAAATATTCGCTGGTATTTCGGAACTCGTTATTTCTTAGAAGCTTGGCAACCCCTCTCAATGAAAGTGCTTTTACACAGTCTGCGCCTAGGGCTACTTGAAGAGGAAACAAACCATAGAGACAAATCTGAGAACTCCTTTATTTTGTCAAGTTTCAAAGAGCTACTACAAACCATGTTGGATTTAGAGTTCCAAATTCATCTATCTATATAGGAGAGAGCAGAGGGAAACCTAAATATAAAAACTGCTACTGTAGACGAACGCTTCAACCTAGAAGAACAATATTTGGTGAGCCAAGTGGGATTTGTGTACTGACCATTAGCACCAAGTATAATCAAGATTGGGTGAAAAAATATTTGCTGGTATTTCGGAAACTCGTTATTTCTTAGAATCTAGGGAACCCCTCTCAATGAAAGTGCTTTTCCACAGTCTGTGCCTGGGGCTACTTGAAGAGGAAACAAACCATAGCGACAAAACTGAGAACTCCTTTATTTTGTCAAGTTTCAAAGAGCTACTACAAACCATGTTGGATTTAGAGTTCCAAATTCATCTTTCTATATAGGAGAGAACAGAGGAAACCCTAAATATAAAAAATACTACTGTAGATGAACGCTTCAACCTAGAAGAACAAAATTTGGTGAGCCAAGTGGGATTTGTGTACTGATCATGACCACCAAGTATCATCAAGATTGGGTGAAAAAATATTTGCTGGTATTTCGGAAACTCGTTATTTCTTAGAAGCTTGGGAACCCTCTCAATGAAAGTGCTTTTCCACAGTCTGTGCCTAGGGCTACTTGATGAGGAAACAAACCATAGAGACAAATCTGAGAACTCCTTTATTTTGTCAAGTTTCAAAGAGCTACTGCAAACCATGTTGGATTTAGAGTTCCAAATTCATCTATCTATATAGGAGAGAACAGAGAGAAATCTAAATATAAAAACTGCTACTGTAGACGAACGCTTCAACCTAGAAGACCAAAATTTGTTGAGCCAAGTGGGATTTGTGTACTGATCATTACCACCAAGTATCAACAAGATTGTGTGAAAAAATATTTGCTGGTATTTCGAAAACTCTTTATTTCTTAGAAGCTTGGCAACCCATCTCAATGAAAGTGCTTTCCACAGTCTGTGCCTAGGGCTACTTTAAGAGGAAACAAACCATAGAGACAAAACTGAGAACTCCTTTATTTTGTCAAGTTTCAAAGAGCTACTACAAAGCATGTTGGATTTAGAGTTCCAAATTCATCTATCTATATAGGAGAGAACAGAGGGAAACCTAAATATAAAAACTGCTACTGTAGACGAACGCTTCAACATAGAAGAACAAAATTTGGTGAGCCAAGTGGGATTTGTGTACTGATCATTACCACCAAGTATCATCAAGATTGGGTGAAAAAATATTTGCTGGTATTTCGGAAACTCGTTATTTCTTAGAAGCTTGGCAACCCCTCTCAATGAAAGTGCTTTACCACAGTCTGTGCCTAGGGCTACTTGAAGAGGAAACAAACCATAGAGACAAATATGAGAACTCCTTTATTTTGTCAAGTTTCAAAGAGCTACTACAAACCATGTTGGATTTAGAGTTCCAAATTCATCTATCTATATAGGAGAGAACAGAGGGAAACCTAAATATAAAACTGCTACTGTAGACGAATGCTTCAACCTAGAAGAACAAAATTTTGTAAGCCAAGTGGGATTTCTGTACTGATCATTACCACCAAGTATCATCAAGATTGGTGAAAAAATATTTGCTACTATTTCGGAAACTCGTTATTTCTTAGAAGCTTGGCAACCCCTCTCAATGAAAGTGCTTTTCCACAGTCTGTGTTTAGGGCTACTTGAAGAGGAAACAAACCATAGAGAAAATCTGAGACCTCCTTTATTTTGTCAAGTTTCAAAGAGCTACTACAAACCATGTTGGATTTAGAGTTCCAAATTCATCTATCTATATTGGAGAGAACAGAGAGAAACCTAATTATAAAAACTGCTACTGTAGACGAACGCTTCAACCTAGAAGACCAAAATTTGGTGAGCCAAGTGGGATTTGTATACTGATCATTACCACCAAGTATCAACAAGATTGTGTGAAAAAATATTTGCTGGTATTTCGGAAACTCGTTATTTCTTAGAAGCTTGGCAACCCATCTCAATGAAAGTGCTCTCCACAGTCTGTGCCTAGGGCTTCTTTAAGAGGAAACAAACCATAGAGACAAAACTGAGAACTCCTTTATTTTGTCAAGTTTCAAAGAGCTACTACAAACCATGTTGGATTTAGAGTTCCAAATTCATCTATCTATATAGGAGAGAACAGAGGGAAACCTAAATATAAAAACTGCTACTATAGACGAATGCTTCAACCTAGAAGAACAAAATTTGGTGAGCCAAGTGGGATTTGAGTACTGATCATTACCACCAAGTATCATCAAGATTGGGTGAAAAAATATTTGCTAGTATTTCGGAAAACTCGTTTTTTCTTAGAAGCTTGGCAACCCCTCTCAATGAAAGTGCTTTTACACAGTCTGTGCCTAGGGCTACTTGAAGAGGAAACAAACCATAGAGAAAATCTGAGACCTCCTTTATTTTGTCAAGTTTCAAAGAGCTACTACAAACCATGTTAGATTTAGAGTTCCAAATTCATCTATCTATATTGGAGAGAACAGAGAGAAACCTAAATATAAAAACTGCTACTGTAGACGAACGCTTCAACCTAGAAGAACAAAATTTGGTGAGCCAAGTGGGATTTGTGTACTGATCATTAGCTCCAAGTATCATCAAGATTGTGTGAAAAAATATTCGCTGGTATTTCGGAAACTCGTTATTTCTTAGAAGCTTGGCAACCCCTCTCAATGAAAGTGCTTTTGCACACTCTGTGCCTCGGGCTACTTGAAGAGGAAACAAACCATAGAGACAAATCTGAGACCTCCATTATTTTGTCAAGTTTCAAAGAGCTACTACAAACAATGTTGGATTTAGAGTTCCAAATTCATCTTTCTATATAGGAGAGAACAGAGGGAAACCTAAATATAAAAACTGCTATTGTAGACGAACGCTTCAACCTAGAAGAACAAAATTTGGTGAGCCAAGTGGGATTTGTGTACTGACCATTAGCACCAAGTATCATCAAGATTGGGTGAAAAAATATTTGCTGGTATTTCGGAAACTCGTTATGTCTTAGAAGCTTGGGAACCCCTCTCAATGAAAGTGCTTTTCCACAGTCTGTGCCTGGGGCTACTTGAAGAGGAAACAAACCATAGCGACAATACTGAGAACTCCTTTATTTTGTCAAGTTTCAAAGAGCTACTACAAACCATGTTGGATTTAGAGTTCCAAATTCATCTTTCTATATAGGAGAGAACAGAGGGAACCCTAAATATAAAAACTGCTACTGTAGACGATCGCTTCAACCTAGAAGAACAAAATTTGGTGAGCCAAGTGGGATTTGTGTACTGATCATGACCACCAAGTATCATCAAGATTGGGTGAAAAAATATTTGCTGTTATTTCGGAAACTCGTTATTTCTTAGAAGCTTGGGAACCCCTCTCAATGAAAGTGCTTTTCCACAGTCTGTGCCTAGGGCTACTTGATGAGGAAACAAACCATAGAGACAAATCTGAGAACTCCTTTATTTTGTCAAATTTCAAAGAGCTACTGCAAACCATGTTGGATTTAGAGTTCCAAATTCATCTATCTATATAGGAGAGAACAGAGAGAAATCTAAATATAAAAACTGCTACTGTAGACGAACGCTTCAACCTAGAAGACCAAAATTTGGTGAGCCAAGTGGGATTTGTGTACTGATCATTACCACCAAGTATCAACAAGATTGTGAGAAAAAATATTTGATGGTATTTTGGAAACTCGTTATTTCTTAGAAGCTTGGCAACCCATCTCAATGAAAGTGCTTTCCACAGTCTGTGCCTAGGGCTTCTTTAAGAGGAAACAAACCATAGAGACAAAACTGAGAACTCCTTTATTTTGTCAAGTTTCAAAGAGCTACTACAAACCATGTTGGATTTAGAGTCCAAATTCATCTATCTATATAGGAGAGAACAGAGGGAAACCTAAATATAAAAACTGCTACTGTAGAGGAACGCTTCAACCTAGAAGAACAAAATTTGGTGAGCCAAGCGGGATTTGTGTACTGATCATTACCACCAAGTATCATCAAGATTGGGTGAAAAAATATTTGCTGGTATTTCGGAAACTCGTTATTTCTTAGAAGCTTGGCAACCCCTCTCAATGAAAGTGCTTTTCCACAGTCTGTGCCTAGGGCTACTTGAAGAGGAAACAAACCATAGAGACAAATCTGAGACCTCCTTTATTTTGTCAAGTTTCAAAGAGCTACTACAAACCATGTTGGATTTAGAGTTCCAAATTCATCTATCTATATACTAGAGAACAGAGAGAAACCTAAATATAAAAACTGCTATTGTAGGCGAACGCTTCAACCTAGAAGAACAAAATTTGGTGAGCCATGTGGGATTTGTGTACTGATCATTACCACCAAGTATCAACAAGATTGTGTGAAAAAATATTTGCTGGTATTTCGGAAACTCGTTATTTCTTGGAAGCTTGGCAACCCCTTTCAATGAAAGTGCTTTTCCCGAGTCTCTGCCTAGGGCTACTTAAAGAGGAAACAAACCATAGAGACAAATCTGAGAACTCCTTTATTTTGTCAAGTTTCAAAGAGCTACTACAAACCATGTTGGATTTAGAGTTCCAAATTCATCTATCTATATAGGATAGAACAGAGGGAAACCTAAATATAAAAACTGCTACTGGAGACGAACGCTTCAACCTAGAAGAACAAAATTTGGTGAGCCAAGTGGGATTTGTGTACTGATCATTACCATCAAGTATCATCAAGATTGGGTGAAAAAATATTTGCTGGTATTTCGGAAACTCGTTATTTCTTAGAAGCTTGGCAACCCATCTCAATGAAAGTGCTTTCCACAGTCTGTGCCTGGGGCTACTTGAAGAGGAAACAAACCATAGCGACAAAACTGAGAACTCCTTTATTTTGTCAAGTTTCAAAGAGCTACTACAAACCATGTTGGATTTAGAGTTCCAAATTCATCTTTCTATATAGGAGAGAACAGAGGGAAACCTAAATATAAAAACTGCTACTGTAGACGAACGCTTCAACCTAGAAGAACAGAATTTGGTGAGCCAAGTGGGATTTGTGTACTGATCATTAGTAACAAGTATCATCAAGATTGGGTGAAAAAATATTCGCTGGTATTTCGGAAACTCGTTATTTCTTAGAAGCTTGGCAACCCCTCTCAATGAATGTGCTTTTCCACAGTCTGTGCCTAGGGCTACTTGATGAGGAAACAAACCATAGAGACAAATCTGAGAACTCCTTTATTTTGTCAAGTTTCAAAGAGCTACTGCAAACCATGTTGGATTTAGAGTTCCAAATTCATCTATCTATATAGGAGAGAACAGAGAGAAATCTAAATATAAAAACTGCTACTGTAGACGAACGCTTCAACCTAGAAGACCAAAATTTGGTGAGCCAAGTGGGATTTGTGTACTGATCATTACCACCAAGTATCAACTAGATTGTGTGAAAAAATATTTGCTGGTATTTCGAAAACTCTTTATTTCTTAGAAGCTTGGCAACCCATCTCAATGAAAGTACTTTCCACAGTCTGTGCCTAAAGCTACTTTAAGAGGAAACAAACCATAGAGACAAAACTGAGAACTCCTTTATTTTGTCAAGTTCCAAAGAGCTACTACAAACCATGTTGGATTTAGAGTTCCAAATTCATCTATTTATATAGGAGAGAACAGAGGGAAACCTAAATATAAAAACTGCTACTGTAGACGAATGCTTCAACCTAGAAGAACAAAATTTTGTAAGCCAAGTGGGATTTGTGTACTGATCATTACCACCAAGTATCATCAAGATTGGGTGAAAAAATATTTGCTAGTATTTCGGAAACTCGTTATTTCTTAGAAGCTTGGCAACCCCTCTCAATGAAAGTGCTTTTACACAGTCTGTGCCTAGGGCTACTTGAAGAGGAAACAAACCATAGAGAAAATCTGAGACCTCCTTTATTTTGTCAAGTTTCAAAGAGCTACTACAAACCATGTTAGATTTCGAGTTCCAAATTCATCTATCTATATTGGAGAGAACAGAGAGAAACCTAAATATAAAAACTGCTACTGTAGACGAACGCTTCAACCTAGAAGAACAAAATTTGTTGAGCAAAGTGGGATTTGTGTACTGATCATTACCTCCAAGTATAAACAAGATTGTGTGAAAAAATATTTGCTGGTATTTCGGAAACTCGTTATTTCTTAGAAGCTTGGCAACCCATCTCAATGAAAGTGCTTTTCCACAGTCTGTGCCTAGGGCTACTTGAAGAGGTAACAAACCATAGAGACAAAACTGAGAACTCCTTTATTTTGTCAAGTTTCAAAGAGCTACTACAAACCATGTTGGATTTAGAGTTCCAAATTCATCTATCTATATATGAGAGAACAGAGTGAAACCTAAATATAAAAACTGCTACTGTAGACGAACGCTTCAACCTAGAAGAACAAAATTTGGTGAGCCAAGTGGGATTTGTGTACTGATCATTAGCTCCAAGTATCATCAAGATTGGGTGAAAAAATATTCGCTTGTATTTCGGTACCTCGTTATTTCTTAGAAGCTTGGCAACCCCTCTCAATGAAAGTGCTTTTCCACAGTCTGTGCCTCGGGCTACTTGAAGAGGAAACAAACCATAGAGACAAATCTGAGACCTCCATTATTTTGTCAAGTTTCAAAGAGCTACTCCAAACAATGTTGGATTTAGAGTTCCAAATTCATCTTTCTATATAGGAGAGAACAGAGGGAAACCTAAATATAAAAACTGCTACTGTAGACGAACGCTTCAACCTAGAAGAACAAAATTTGGTGAGCCAAGTGGGATTTGTGTACTGATCATTACCACCAAGTATCATCAAGATTGGGTGAAAAAATATTTGCTGGTATTTCGGAAACTCGTTATTTCTTAGAAGCTTGGCAACCCCTCTCAATGAAAGTGCTTTACCACAGTCTGTGCCTAGGGCTACTTGAAGAGGAAACAAACCATAGAGACAAATATGAGAACTCCTTTATTTTGTCAAGTTTCAAAGAGCTACTACAAACCATGTTGGATTTAGAGTTACAAATTCATCTATCTATATAGGAGAGAACAGAGGGAAACCTAAATATAAATACTGCTACTGTAGACGAATGCTTCAACCTAGAAGAACAAAATTTTGTAAGCCAAGTGGGATTTCTGTACTGATCATTACCACCAAGTATCATCAAGATTGGGTGAAAAAATATTTGCTAGTATTTCGGAAACTCGTTATTTCTTAGAAGCTTGGCAACCCCTCTCAATGAAAGTGCTTTTCCACAGTCTGTGTTTAGGGCTACTTGAAGAGGAAACAAACCATAGAGAAAATCTGAGACCTCCTTTATTTTGTCAAGTTTCAAAGAGCTACTACAAACCATGTTGGATTTAGAGTTCCAAATTCATCTATCTATATTGGAGAGAACAGAGAGAAACCTAAATATAAAAACTGCTACTGTAGACGAACGCTTCAACCTAGAAGACCAAAATTTGGTGAGCCAAGTGGGATTTGTATACTGATCATTACCACCAAGTATCAACAAGATTGTGTGAAAAAATATTTGCTGGTATTTCGGAAACTCGTTATTTCTTAGAAGCTTGGCAACCCATCTCAATGAAAGTGCTCTCCACAGTCTGTGCCTAGGGCTTCTTTAAGAGGAAACAAACCATAGAGACAAAACTGAGAACTCCTTTATTTTGTCAAGTTTCAAAGAGCTACTACAAACCATGTTGGATTTAGAGTTCCAAATTCATCTATCTATATAGGAGAGAACAGAGGGAAACCTAAATATAAAAACTGCTACTGGAGATGAACGCTTCAACCTAGAAGAACAAAATTTGGTGAGCCAAGTGGGATTTGTGTACTGATCATTACCATCAAGTATCATCAAGATTGGGTGAAAAAATATTTGCTGGTATTTCGGAAACTCGTTATTTCTTAGAAGCTTGGCAACCCATCTCAATGAAAGTGCTTTCCACAGTCTGTGCCTGGGGCTACTTGAAGAGGAAACAAACCATAGCGACAAAACTGAGAACTCCTTTATTTTGTCAAGTTTCAAAGAGCTACTACAAACCATGTTGGATTTAGAGTTCCAAATTCATCTTTCTATATAGGAGAGAACAGAGGGAAACCTAAATATAAAAACTGCTACTGTAGACGAACGCTTCAACCTAGAAGAACAGAATTTGGTGAGCCAAGTGGGATTTGTGTACTGATCATTAGTAACAAGTATCATCAAGATTGGGTGAAAAAATATTCGCTGGTATTTCGGAAACTCGTTATTTCTTAGAAGCTTGGCAACCCCTCTCAATGAAAGTGCTTTTCCACAGTCTGTGCCTAGGGCTACTTGATGAGGAAACAAACCATAGAGACAAATCTGAGAACTCCTTTATTTTGTCAAGTTTCAAAGAGCTACTGCAAACCATGTTGGATTTAGAGTTCCAAATTCATCTATCTATATAGGAGAGAACAGAGAGAAATCTAAATATAAAAACTGCTACTGAAGACGAACGCTTCAACCTAGAAGACCAAAATTTGGTGAGCCAAGTGGGATTTGTGTACTGATCATTACCACCAAGTATCAACAAGATTGTGTGAAAAAATATTTGCTGGTATTTCGAAAACTCTTTATTTCTTAGAAGCTTGGCAACCCATCTCAATGAAAGTGCTTTCCACAGTCTGTGCCTAAAGCTACTTTAAGAGGAAACAAACCATAAAGACAAAACTGAGAACTCCTTTATTTTGTCAAGTTCCAAAGAGCTACTACAAACCATGTTGGATTTAGAGTTCCAAATTCATCTATCTATATAGGAGAGAACAGAGGGAAACCTAAATATAAAAACTGCTACTGTAGACGAATGCTTCAACCTAGAAGAACAAAATTTTGTAAGCCAAGTGGGATTTGTGTACTGATCATTACCACCAAGTATCATCAAGATTGGGTGAAAAAATATTTGCTAGTATTTCGGAAACTCGTTATTTCTTAGAAGCTTGGCAACCCCTCTCAATGAAAGTGCTTTTACACAGTCTGTGCCTAGGGCTACTTGAAGAGGAAACAAACCATAGAGAAAATCTGAGACCTCCTTTATTTTGTCAAGTTTCAAAGAGCTACTACAAACCATGTTAGATTTAGAGTTCCAAATTCATCTATCTATATTGGAGAGAACAGAGAGAAACCTAAATATAAAAACTGCTACTGTAGACGAACGCTTCAACCTAGAAGAACAAAATTTGGTGAGCCAAGTGGGATTTGTGTACTGATCATTACCTCCAAGTATCAACAAGATTGTGTGAAAAAATATTTGCTGGTATTTCGGAAACTCGTTATTTCTTAGAAGCTTGGCAACCCCTCTCAATGAAAGTGCTTTTCCACAGTCTGTGCCTCGGGCTACTTGAAGAGGAAACAAACCATAGAGACAAATCTGAGACCTCCATTATTTTGTCAAGTTTCAAAGAGCTACTCCAAACAATGTTGGATTTAGAGTTCCAAATTCATCTTTCTATATAGGAGAGAACAGAGGGAAACCTAAATATAAAAACTGCTATTGTAGACGAACGCTTCAACCTAGAAGAACAAAATTTGGTGAGCCAAGTGGGATTTGTGTACTGACCATTAGCACCAAGTATCATCAAGAATGGGTGAAAAAATATTTGCTGGTATTTCGGAAACTCGTTATGTCTTAGAAGCTTGGGAACCCCTCTCAATGAAAGTGCTTTTCCACAGTCTGTGCCTGGGGCTACTTGAAGAGGAAACAAACCATAGCGACAAAACTGAGAACTCCTTTATTTTGTCAAGTTTCAAAGAGCTACTACAAACCATGTTGGATTTAGAGTTCCAAATTCATCTTTCTATATAGGAGAGAACAGAGGGAAACCTAAATATAAAAACTGCTACTGTAGACGATCGCTTCAACCTAGAAGAACAAAATTTGGTGAGCCAAGTGGGATTTGTGTACTGATCATGACCACCAAGTATCATCAAGATTGGGTGAAAAAATATTTGCTGTTATTTCGGAAACTCGTTATTTCTTAGAAGCTTGGGAACCCCTCTCAATGAAAGTGCTTTTCCACAGTCTGTGCCTAGGGCTACTTGATGAGGAAACAAACCATAGAGACAAATCTGAGAACTCCTTTATTTTGTCAAGTTTCAAAGAGCTACTGCAAACCATGTTGGATTTAGAGTTCCAAATTCATCTATCTATATAGGAGAGAACAGAGAGAAATCTAAATATAAAAACTGCTACTGTAGACGAACGCTTCAACCTAGAAGACCAAAATTTGGTGAGCCAAGTGGGATTTGTGTACTGATCATTACCACCAAGTATCAACAAGATTGTGTGAAAAAATATTTGATGGTATTTTGGAAACTCGTTATTTCTTAGAAGCTTGGCAACCCATCTCAATGAAAGTGCTTTCCACAGTCTGTGCCTAGGGCTTCTTTAAGAGGAAACAAACCATAGAGACAAAACTGAGAACTCCTTTATTTTGTCAAGTTTCAAAGAGCTACTACAAACCATGTTGGATTTAGAGTTCCAAAT
Organism: Callospermophilus lateralis; assembly: GCF_048772815.1. Taxonomy (NCBI): domain Eukaryota; kingdom Metazoa; phylum Chordata; class Mammalia; order Rodentia; family Sciuridae; genus Callospermophilus; species Callospermophilus lateralis. Next base: position 24,745 of record NW_027513481.1, read on the forward strand.
TCATCTATCTATATAGGAGAGAACAGAGGGAAACCTAAATATAAAAACTGCTACTGTAGACGAACGCTTCAACCTAGAAGAACAAAATTTGGTGAGCCAAGCGGGATTTGTGTACTGATCATTACCACCAAGTATCATCAAGATTGGGTGAAAAAATATTTGCTGGTATTTCGGAAACTCGTTATTTCTTAGAAGCTTGGCAACCCCTCTCAATGAAAGTGCTTTTCCACAGTCTGTGCCTAGGGCTACTTGAAGAGGAAACAAACCATAGAGACAAATCTGAGACCTCCTTTATTTTGTCAAGTTTCAAAGAGCTACTACAAACCATGTTGGATTTAGAGTTCCAAAATCATCTTTCTATATAGGAGTTAACAGAGAGAAACCTAAATATAAAAACTGCTATTGTAGGCGAACGCTTCAACCTAGAAGAACAAAATTTGGTGAGCCATGTGGGATTTGTGTACTCATCATTACCACCAAGTATCATCAAGATTGGGTGAAAAAATATTTGCTGGTATTTCGGAAACTCGTTATTTCTTGGAAGCTTGGCAACCCCTTTCAATGAAAGTGCTTTTCCCGAGTCTCTGCCTAGGGCTACTTAAAGAGGAAACAAACCATAGAGACAAAACTGAGAATTCCTTTATTTTGTCAAGTTTCAAAGAGCTACTACAAACCATGTTGGATTTAGAGTTCCAAATTCATCTATCTATATAGGAGAGAACAGAGAGAAATCTAAATATAAAAACTGCTACTGTAGACGAACGCTTCAACCTAGAAGACCAAAATTTGGTGAGCCAAGTGGGATTTGTGTACTGATCATTACCACCAAGTATCAACAAGATTGTGTGAAAAAATATTTGATGGTATTTTGGAAACTCGTTATTTCTTAGAAGCTTGGCAACCCATCTCAATGAAAGTGCTTTCCACAGTCTGTGCCTAGGGCTTCTTTAAGAGGAAACAAACCATAGAGACAAAACTGAGAACTCCTTTATTTTGTCAAGTTTCAAAGAGCTACTACAAACCATGTTGGATTTAGAGTTCCAAATTCATCTATCTATATAGGAGAGAACAGAGGGAAACCTAAATATAAAAACTGCTACTGTAGACGAACGCTTCAACCTAGAAGAACAAAATTTGGTGAGCCAAGCGGGATTTGTGTACTGATCATTACCACCAAGTATCATCAAGATTGGGTGAAAAAATATTTGCTGGTATTTCGGAAACTCGTTATTTCTTAGAAGCTTGGCAACCCCTCTCAATGAAAGTGCTTTTCCACAGTCTGTGCCTAGGGCTACTTGAAGAGGAAACAAACCATAGAGACAAATCTGAGACCTCCTTTATTTTGTCAAGTTTCAAAGAGCTACTACAAACCATGTTGGATTTAGAGTTCCAAAATCATCTTTCTATATAGGAGTTAACAGAGAGAAACCTAAATATAAAAACTGCTATTGTAGGCGAACGCTTCAACCTAGAAGAACAAAATTTGGTGAGCCATGTGGGATTTGTGTACTCATCATTACCACCAAGTATCATCAAGATTGGGTGAAAAAATATTTGCTGGTATTTCGGAAACTCGTTATTTCTTGGAAGCTTGGCAACCCCTTTCAATGAAAGTGCTTTTCCCGAGTCTCTGCCTAGGGCTACTTAAAGAGGAAACAAACCATAGAGACAAAACTGAGAATTCCTTTATTTTGTCAAGTTTCAAAGAGCTACTACAAACCATGTTGGATTTAGAGTTCCAAATTCATCTATCTATATAGGAGAGAACAGAGAGAAATCTAAATATAAAAACTGCTACTGTAGACGAACGCTTCAACCTAGAAGAACAAAATTTTTTGAGCCAAGTGGGATTTGTGTACTGATCATGACCACCAATTATTATCAAGTTTGAGTGAAAAAATATTTGCTGGTATTTCGGAAACTCGTAATTTCTTAGAAGCTTGGCAACCCCTCTCAATGAAAGTGCTTTTCCACAGTCTGTGCCTAGGTCTACTTTAAGAGGAAACAAACCATAGAGACAAAATGAGAACTCCTTTATTTTGTCAAGTTTCAAAGAGCTACTACAAACCATGTTGGATTTAGAGTTCCAAATTCATCTATGTATATAGGAGAGAACAGAGGGAAACCTAAATATAAAAACTGCTACTGTAGACGAAAGCTTCAAACTAGCAGAACAAAACTTCGTGAGCCAAGTGGGATTTGTGTACTGATCATTACCACCAAGAATCATCAAATTTGGGTGAAAAAATATTTGCTGGTATTTCGGAAACTCGTTATTTCTTAGAAGTTTGGCAACCCCTCTCAATGAAAGTGCTTTTCCACAGTCTGTGACTAGGGCTACTTGAAGAGGAAACAAACCATAGAGACAAAACTGAGAACTTTTTTATTTTGTTAAGTTTCAAAGAGCTACTATAAACCATGTTGTATTTAGAGTTCCAAATTCATCTATCTATATATGAAAGAACAGAGGAAAACCTAATATAAAAACTGCTACTGTAGACGAACGCTTCAACCTAGAAGAACAAAATTTGGTGAGCCAAGTGGGATTTGTGTACTGATCATTAGCACCAAGTATCATCAAGATTGGGTGAAAAAATATTTGCTGGTATTTCGGAAACTCATTATTTCTTAGAAGCTTGGCAACCCCTCTCAATGAACGTGCTTTTCCACAGGCTGTGCCTAGGGCTACTTGAAGAGGAAACAAACCATAGAGACAAAACTGAGAACTCCTTTATTTTGTCATGTTTCAAAGAGCTACTACAAACCATGTTGGATTTAGAGTTCCAAATTCATCTATCTATATAGGAGAGAACATAGGTAAACCTAAATATAAAAACTGCTACTGTAGACGAACGCTTCAACCTAGAAGAACAAAATTTGGTGAGCCAAGTGGGATTTGTGTACAGATCATTACCACCAAGTAACATCAAGATTGGGTTAAAAAATATTTGCTGGTATTTCGGAAACTCGTTATTTCTTAGAAGCTTGGCAACCCATCTCAATGAAAGTGCTTTTCCACAGTCTGTGCCTAGGGCTACTTGAAGAGCAAACAAACCATAGAGACAAAACAGGGAATTTCTTTATTTTGTCAAGTTTCAAAGAGCTACTACAAACCATGCTGCATTTAGCGTTCCAAATTTATCTATCTATATAGGAGAGAACAGAGGCGAACGAAATATAAAAACTGCTACTGTAGGCGAATGCTGCATCCTAGAAGAACAAAATTTGGTGAGCCAAGTGGGATTTGGGTACTGATCATAACCACCAAGTATCATCAAGATTGGGTTAAAAAATATTTGCCGGTATTTCGGAAACTCGTTATTTCTTAGAAGCTTGGCAAATCCTCTCAGTGAAGGTGCTTTTCCACAGTCTGTGCCTAGGGCTACTTGAAGAGGAACCAAACCATAGAGACAAAACTGAGAACTCCTTTATTTTGTCAAGTTTCAAGAAGCTACTACAAAGCATGTTGGATTTAGAGTTCCAAATTCATCTATCTATATAGGAGAGAACAGAGGGAAACCTAAATATAAAAACTGCTACTGTAGACGAACGCTTCAACCTAGAAGAACAAAATTTGGTAAGCCACGTGGGATTTGTGTACTGATCATTACCACCAAGTATCATCAAGATTGGGTGAAAAAATATTTGCTGGTATTTCGGAAACTCGTTATTTCTTAGAAGCTTGGCATCCCCTCTCAATGAAAGTGCTTTTCCACAGTCTGTGCCTAGGGCTACTTGAAGAGGAAACAAACCATAGAGAAAAAACTGAGAACTCCTTTATTTTGTCAAGTTTCAAAGAGCTACTACAAACCATGTTGGATTTAGAGTTCCAAATTCATCTATCTATATAGGAGAGAACAGAGAGAAACCAAAATATAAAAACTGCTACTATAGACGAACGCTTCAACCTAGAAGAACAAAATATGGTGAGCCAAGTGGGATTTGTGTGCTGATCATTACCACCAAGTATCAACAAGATTGTGTGAAAAAATATTTGCTGGTATTTCGCAAACTCGTTATTTCTTAGAAGTTTGGCAACCCATCTCAATGAAAGTGATTTCCACAGTCTGTGCCTAGGTCTACTTTAAGAGGAAACAAACCATAGAGACAAAACTGAGAACTCCTTTATTTTCTCAAGTTTCAAAGAGCTACTACAAACCATGTTGGATTTAGAGTTCCAAATTCATCTATCTATATAGGAGAGAACAGAGGGAAACCTAAATATAAAAACTGCTACTGTAGACAAAAGCTTCAACCTAGAAGAACAAAATTTGGTGAGCCAAGTGGGATTTGTGTACTGATCATTACCACCAAGTATTATCAAGATTGGGTGAAAAAATATTTGCTGGTATTTCGGAAACTCGTTATTTCGTAGAAGCTTGGCAACCCCTCTCAATGAAAGTGCTTTCCACAGTCTGTGCCTAGGGCTACTTGAAGAGGAACCAAACCATAGAGACAAAACTGAGAACTCCTTTATTTTGTCAAATTTCAAGGAGCTAGTACAAAGCATGTTGGATTTAGAGTTCCAAATTCATCTATCTATATAGGAGAGAACAGAGGGAAACCTAAATATAAAAACTGCTACTGTAGACGAACGCTTCAACCTAGAAGAACAAAATTTGGTAAGCCACGTGGGATTTGTGTACTGATCATTACCACAAAGTATCATCAAGATTGGGTGAAAAAATATTTGCTGGTATTTTGGAAACTCGTTATTTCTTAGAAGCTTGGCAACCCCTCTCAATGAAAGTGCTTTTCCACAGTTTGTGCCTAGGGCGACTTGAAGAGGAAACAAACCATAGAGACAAAACTGAGAACTCCTTTATTTTGTCAAGTTTCAAAGAGCTACTACAAACCATGTTGGATTTAGAGTTCCAAATTCATCTATCTATATAGGAGAGAACAGAGAGAAACCTAAATATAAAAACTGCTACTATAGACGAACGCTTCAACCTAGAAGAACAAAATATGGTGAGCCAAGTGGGATTTGTGTGCTGATCATTACCACCAAGTATCAACACGATTGTGTGAAAAAATATTTGCTGGTATTTCGGAAACTCGTTATTTCTTAGAAGTTTGGCAACCCATCTCAATGAAAGTGATTTCCACAGTCTGTGCCTAGGTCTACTTTAAGAGGAAACAAACCATAGAGACAAAACTGAGAACTCCTTTATTTTGTCAAGTTTCAAAGAGCTACTACAAACCATGTTGGATTTAGAGTTCCAAATTCATCTATCTATATAGGAGAGAATAGAGGGAAACCTAAATATAAAAACTGCTACTGTAGACGAAAGCTTCAGCCTAGAAGAACAAAATTTGGTGAGCCAAGTGGGATTTGTGTACTGATCATTACCACCAAGTATTATCAAGATTGGGTGAAAAAATATTTGCTGGTATTTCGGAAACTCGTTATTTCGTAGAAGCTTGGCAACCGCTCTCAATGAAAGTGCTTTCCACAGTCTGGGCCTAGGGCTACTTGAAGAGGAAACAAACCATAGAGACAAAACTGAGAACTCCTTTATTTTGTCAAGTTTCAAAGATGTACTACAAACCATGTTGGATTTAGAGTTCCAAATTCATCTATCTATATAGGAGAGAATAGAGGGAAACCTAAATATAAAAACTGCTACTGTAGACGAAAGCTTCAACCTAGAAGAACAAAATTTGGTGAGCCAAGTGGGATTTGTGTACTGATCATTACCACCAAGTATTATCAAGATTGGGTGAAAAAATATTTGCTGGTATTTCGGAAACTCGTTATTTCGTAGAAGCTTGGCAACCGCTCTCAATGAAAGTGCTTTCCACAGTCTGGGCCTAGGGCTACTTGAAGAGGAAACAAACCATAGAGACAAAACTGAGAACTCCTTTATTTTGTCAAGTTTCAAAGATGTACTACAAACCATGTTGGATTTAGAGTTCCAAATTCATCTATCTATATATCAGAGAATCCAGGGAAACCTAAATATAAAAACTGCTACTGTAGACGAACGCTTCAACCTAGAAGAACAAAATTTGGTGAGCCAAGTGGAATTTGTGTACTGATCATGAACACCAAGTATCATCAAGATTGGGTGAAAAAATATTTGCTGGTATTTCGGAAACTCGTTATTTATTAGAAGCTTGACAACCCCTCTCAATGAAAATAATTTTCCACATACTGTGGCTATGTGAAGAGGAAACAAACCATAGAGACAAATCTGAGAACTCCATTATTTTGTCAAGTTTCAAAGAGCTACTACAAACCATGTTGGATTTAGAGTTCCAAATTCATCTATCTATATAGGAGAGAACAGAGGGAAACCTAAATATAAAAACTGCTACTGTCGACGAACGCTTCAACTTAGAAGAACAAAATTTGGTAAGCCAAGGGGGATTTGTGTACTGCTCATTACCACCAAGTATCATCAAGATTGGGTGAAAAAATATTTGATGGTATTTCGGAAACTCGTTATTTCTTAGAAGCAGGGAACCACTCTCAATGAAAATTCTTTTCCACAGTCTGTGCCTAGGGCTATGTGAAGAGGAAACAAACCATAGAGACAAATCTGAGAACTCCTTTATTTTGTCAAGTTTCAAAGAGCTACTACAAACCATGTTGGATTTAGAGTTCCAAATTCATCTATCTATATAGGAGAGAACAGAGGGAAACCTAAATATAAAAACTGCTACTGTAGACGAACGCTTCAACTTAGAAGAACAAAATTTGGTAAGCCAAGTGGGAATTGTGTACTGATCATTACCACCAAGTATCATCAAATTTGGGTGAAAAAATATTTGCTGGTATTTCTGAAACTCGTTATTTCTTAGAAGCTTGGCAACCCCTCTCAATGAAAGTGCTTTTCCACAGTCTGTGCCTAGGGCTACTTGAAGAGGAAACAAGCCATAGAGAAAAAACAGGGAATTTCTTTATTTTGTCAAGTTCCAAAGTGCTACTACAAACCATGCTGGATTTAGAGTTCCAAATTCATCTATCTATATAGGAGAGAACAGAGGGGAACGAAATATAAAAACTGCTACTGTAGACGAATGCTTCATCCTAGAAGAACAAAATTTGGTGAGCCAAGTGGGATTTGTGTACAGATCATTACCACCAAGTATCATCAAGTTTGGGTGAAAAAATATTTGCTGGTATTTCGGAAACTCGTAATTTCTTAGAAGCTTGGCAAACCCTCTCAGAGAAAGTGCTTTTCCACAGTCTCTGCCTAGGGCTACTTGAAGAGGAAACAAACCATACAGACAAAACTGAGAACTCCTTTATTTTGTCAAGTTTCAAAGAGCTACTACAAACCATGTTGGATTTAGAGTTCCAAATTCATGTATCTATATAGGAGAGAACAGAGGGGAACGAAATATAAAAACTGCTACTGTAGACGAACGCTTCAACCTAGAAGAACAAAATTTGGTGAGCCAAGTGGGATTTGTGTACTGATCATTACCACCAAGTATCAACAAGATTGTGTGAAAAAATATTTGCTGGCATTTCGGAAACTCGTTTTATCTTAGAAGCTTGGCAACCCTTCTCAATGAAAGTGCTTTTCCACAGTCTGTGCCTAGGGCTACTTGAAGAGGAAACAAACCATAGAGACAAAATTGAGAACTCCTTTATTTTGTCAAGTTTCAAAGAGCTACTACAATCCATGTTGGATTTAGAGTTCCAAATTCATCTATCTATATAGGAGAGAACAGAGGGAAACCTAAATATAAAAACTTCTACTGTACACGAATGCTTCATCATAGATGAACAAAATTTGGTGAGCCAAGTGGGATTTGTGTGCTGATCATTAAAACCAAGTATCATCAAGTTTGGGTGAAAAAATATTTGCTGGTATTTCGGAAACTCGATATTTCTTAGAAGCTTGGCAACCCATCTCAATGAAAGTGCATTTCCACAGTCTGTTCCTAGGGCTACTTGAAGAGGAAACAAACCAGAGAGACCAAACTGAGAACTCCTTTATTTTTTCAAGTTTCAAAGAGCTACTACAAACCATGTTGGATTTAGAGTTCCAAATTCATCTATCTGTATAGGAGAGAACAGATTGAAACCTAAATATAAAAAATGCTACTGTAGACGAACGCTTCAACCTAGAAGAACTAAATTTGGTGAGCCAAGTGGGATTTGTGTACTGATCATTACCACCAAGTACCATCAAGATTGGGTGAAAAAATATTTGCTGGTATTTCGGAAACTCGTTATTTTTTAGAAGCTTGGCAACCCCTCTCAATGAAAGTGCTTTTCCACAGTCTGTGCCTAGGGCTACTTGAAGAGGAAACAAACCATAGAGACAAAACTGAGAACTCCTTTATTTTGTCAAGTTTCAAAGAGCTACTACAAACCATGTTGGATTTAGAGTTCCAAATTCATCTATCTATATAGGAGAGAACAGAGAGAAACCTAAATATAAAAACTGCTACTGTAGACGAACGCTTCAACCTAGAAGAACAAAATATGGTGAGCCAAGTGGGATTTGTGTGCTGATCATTACCACCAAGTATCAACAAGATTGTGTGAAAAAATATTTGCTGGTATTTCGGAAACTCGTTATTTCTTAGAAGTTTGGCAACCCTTCTCAATGAAAGTGATTTCCACAGTCTGTGCCTAGGTCTACTTTAAGAGGAAACAAACCATAGAGACAAAACTGAGAACTCCTTTATTTTCTCAAGTTTCAAAGAGCTACTACAAACCATGTTGGATTTAGAGTTCCAAATTCATCTATCTATATAGGAGAGAACAGAGGGAAACCTAAATATAAAAACTGCTACTGTAGACGAAAGCTTCAACCTAGAAGAACAAAATTTGGTGAGCCAAGTGGGATTTGTGTACTGATCATTACCACCAAGTATCATCAAGATTGGGTGAAAAAATATTTGCTGGTATTTCGGAAACTCGTTATTTCTTAGAAGCTTGGCAACCCCTCTCAATGAAAATGATTTTCCACAGTCTGTGGCTAGGGCTATGTGAAGAGGAAACAAACCATAGAGACAAATCTGAGAACTCCATTATTTTGTCAAGTTTCAAAGAGCTACTACAAACCATGTTGGATTTAGAGTTCGAAATTCATCTATTTATATAGGAGAGAACAGAGGGAAACCTAAATATAAAAACTCCTACTGTAGACGAACGCTTCAACTTAGAAGAACAAAATTTGGTAAGCCAAGTGGGATTTGTGTACTGATCATTACCACCAAGTATCATCAAGATTGGGTGAAAAAATATTTGCTGGAATTTCGGAAACTCGTTATTTCTTAGAAGCTTGGCAACCCCTCTCAATGAAAGTGCTTTTCCACAGTCTGCGCCTAGGGCTACTTGAAGAGGAAACAAGCCATAGAGACAAAACTGAGAACTCCTTTATTTTGTCAAGTTTCAAAGAGCTACTACAAACCATGTTGGATTTAGAGTTCCAAATTCATCTATCTATATAGGAGAGAACAGAGGGAAACCTAAATATAAAAACTGCTACTGTAGACGAACGCTTCAACCTAGAAGAACAAAATTTGGTGAGCCAAGTGGGATTTGTGTACTGATTATTACCAAAAAGAATCATCAAATTTGGGTGAAAAAATATTTGCTGATATTTCTGTAACTCGTTGTTTCTTAGAAGCTTGGCAACCCCTCTCAATGAAAGTGCTTTTCCACAGTCTGTGCCTATGGGTACTTGAAGAGGATAGAAACCATAGAGACAAAATTGAGAACTCCTTTATTTTGTCAAGTTTCAAAAAGCTACTACAATCCAGGTTGGATTTAGAGTTCCAAATTCATCTATCTATATAGGAGAGAACAGAGGGAAACCTAAATATAAAAACTGCTACTGTACACGAATGCTTCATCCTAGAAGAACTAAATTTGGTAAGCCAAGTGGGATTTGTGTACTGATCATTACCACCAAGTATCATCAAGATTGGGTGAAATAATATTTGCTGGTATTTCGGAAACTCGTTCTTTATTAGAAGCTTGGCAACCCCTCTCAATGAAAGTGCTTTTCCACAGTCTGTGCCTAGGGCTACTTGAAGAGGAAACAAACCATAGAGACAAATCTGAGAACTCCTTTATTTTGTCAAGTTTCAAAGAGCTACTACAAACCATGTTGGAATTAGAGTTCCAAATTCATCTATCTATATAGGAGAGAACAGAGAGAAACCTAAACATAAAAACTGCTAATGTAGACGAACGCTTCAACCTAGAAGAACAAAATTTGGTGAGCCAAGTGGGATTTGTGTCCTGATCATTACCACCAAGTATCAACAATATTGTGTGAAAAAATATTTGCTGGTATTTCGGAAACTCGTTATTTCTTAGAATCTTGGCAACCCATCTCAATGAAAGGGCTTTCCAGAGTCTGTGCTAGGGCTACTTTAAGAGGAAACAAACCACAGAGACAAAACTGAGAACTCCTTTATTTTGTCAAGTTTCAAAGAGCTACTACAAACCATGTTGGATTTAGAGTTACAAATTCATCTATCTATATAGAAGAGAACAGAGGGAAACCTAAATATAAAAACTGTTACTGTAGACGAACGCTTCAACCTAGAAGAACAAAATTTGGTGAGCCAAGTGGGATTTTTGTACTGATCATTACCACCAAGTATCATCAAGATTGGGTGAAAAAATATTTGCTGGTATTTCGGAAACTCGTGATTTCTTAGAAGCTTGGCAACCCCTCTCAATGAAAGTGCTTTTCCACAGTCTGTGCATAGGGCTGCTTGAAGAAAAACAAACCATAGAGAAAAATCTGAGAACTCCTTTATTTTGTCAAGTTTCAAAGAGCTACTACAAACCATGTTGGATTTAGAGTTCCAAATTCATCTATCTATACAGGATAGAACAGAGGGAAACCTAAATATAAAAACTGCTACTGTAGACGAACGCTTCAACCTAGAAGAACAAAATTTGGTGAGCCAAGTGGGATTTGTGTACTGATCATTACCACCAAGTATCAACAAGATTGGTTGAAAAAATATTTGCGGGTATTTCGGAAACTCGTTATTTCTTAGAAGCTTGGCAACCCATCTCAATGAAAGTGCTTTTCCACAGTCTGTGCCTAGGACTACTTGAAGAGGAAACAAACCATAGAGACAAAACTGAGAACTCCTTTATTTTGTCAAGTTTCAAGGAGCTACTGCAAAGCATGTTGGATTTAGAGTTCCAAATTCATCTATCAATATAGGAGAGAACAGAGGGAAAACTAAATATAAAAACTGCTACTGTAGACGAACGCTTCAACCTAGAAGAACAAAATTTGGTAAGCCAAGTTGGATTTGTGTACTGATCATTACCACCAAGTATCATCAAGATTGGGTGAAAAAATATTTGCTGGTATTTCGGAAACTCGTTTTTTCTTATAAGATTGGCAAGCCCTCTCAATGAAAGTGCTTTTCCACAGTCTGTGCCTAGGGCTTTTGAAGAGTAAACAAACCATAGAGACAAATCTGAGAACTCCTTTATTTTGTCAAGTTTCAAAGAGCTACTACAAACCATGTTGGATTTAGAGTTCCAAATTCATCTATCTATATAGGAGAGAACAGAGAGAAACCTAAATATAAAAACTGTTACTGTAGACGAACGCTTCAACCTAGAAGACCAAAATTTGGTGAGCCAAGTGGCATTTGTGTACTGATCATTACCACCAAGTATCAACAAGATTGTGTGAAAAAATATTTGCTGGTATTTCGGAAACTCGTTATTTCTTACAAGCTTGGCAACCCATCTCAATGAAAGTGCTTTCCACAGTCTGTGCCTACGGCTACTTTAAGAGGAAACAACCCATAGAGACAAAACTGAGAACTCCTTTATTTTGTCAAGTTTCAAAGAGCTACTACAAACCATGTTGGATTTAGAGTTCCAAATTCATCTATCTATATATGAGAAAACAGAGTGAAACCTAAATATAAAAACTGCTACTGTAGACGAACACTTCAACCTAGAAGAACAAAATTTGGTGAGCCAAAAGGGATTTCTGTACTGATCATTACCACCAAGTATCATCAAGATTGGGTGAAAAAATATTTGCTGGTATTTCGAAACTCGTTATTTCTTAGTAGCTTGGCAACCCCTCTCAATGAAAGTGCTTTTCCACAGTCTGGGCCTAGGGCTACTTGAAGAGGAAACAAACCATAGAGGCAAATCTGAGAACTACTTTATTTTGTCAAGTTTCAAAGAGCTACTACAAACCATGTTGGATTTAGAGTTCCAAATTCATCTATCTATATAGGAGAGAACAGAGTGAAACCTAAATATAAAAACTGCTACTGTAGACGAAAGTTTCAAACTAGAAGAACAAAATTTCGTGAGCCTAGTGTGATTTGTGTACTGATCATTACCACCAAGAATCATCAAATTTGGGTGAAAAAAAATTTGCTGGTATTTCGGAAACTCGTTATTTCTTAGAAGCTTGGCAACCCCTCTCAATGAAAGTGCTTTCCACAGTCTGTGCCTAGGGCTACTTTAAGAGGAAACAAACCATAGAGACAAAAATGAGAACTCCTTTATTTTGTCAAGTTTCAAACAGCTACTACAAACCATGTTGGATTTAGAGTTCCAAATTCATCTATCTATTTAGGAGAGAACAGAGGGAAAATTAAATATAAAAACTGCAACTGTAGACGAACGCTTCAACCTAGAAGAACATAATTTGGTGAGCCATGTGGGATTTGTGTACTGATCATTACCACCAAGTATCATCAAGATTGGGTGAAAAAATATTTGCTGGTTTTTCGGAAACTCGGAATTTCTTAGAAGCTTGGCAACCCCTCTCAATGAAAGTGGTTTTCCACAGTGTGTGCCTAGGGCTACTTGAAGAGGTAACAAACCATAGAGACAAAACTGAGAACTCCTTTATTTTGTCAAGTTTCAAGGAGCTACTACAAAGCATGTTGGATTTAGAGTTCCAAATTCATTTATCAATATAGGAGAGAACAGAGGGAAACCTAAATATAAAAACTGCAACTGTAGACTAACGCTTCAACGTAGAATAACATAATTTGGTGAGCCATGTGGGATTTGTGTACTGATCATTACCACCAAGTATCATCAAGATTGGGTGAAAAAATATTTGCTGGTTTTTCGGAAACTCGGAATTTCTTAGAAGCTTGGCAACCCCTCTCAAAGAAAGTGCTTTTCCACAGTCTGTGCCTAGGGATTTTTGAAGAGAAAACAAAACATAGAGACAAATCTGAGAACTCCTTTATTTTGACAAGTTTCAAAGAGCTACTACAAACCATGTTGGATTTAGAGTTCCAAATTCATCTATCTATATAGGAGAGAACAGAGAGAAACCTAAATATAAAAACTGCTACTGTAGACGAACGCTTCAACCTAGAAGACCAAAATTTGGTGAGCCAAGTGGGATTTGTGTACTGATCATTACCACCAAGTATCAACAAGATTGTGTGAAAAAATATTTGCTGGTATTTCGGAAACTCGTTATTTCTTAGAAGCTTGGCAACCCATCTCAATGAAAGTGCTTTCCACAGTCTGTGCCTAGGGCTACTTTAAGAGGAAACAAACCATAGCGACAAAACTGAGAACTCCTTTATTTTGTCAAGTTTCAAAGAGCTACTACAAACCATGTTGGATTTATAGTTCCAAATTCATCTTTCTATATAGGAGAGAACAGAGTGAAACCTAAATATAAAAACTGCTACTGTAGACGAACGCTTCAACCTAGAAGAACAAAATTTGGTGAGCCAAGTGGGATTTGTGTACTGATCATTAGCACCAAGTATCATCAAGATTGGGTGAAAAAATATTTGCTGGTATTTCGGAAACTCGTAATTTCTTAGAAGCTTGGCAACACCTCTCAATGAAAGTGCTTTTCCACAGTGTGTGCCTAGGGCTACTAGAAGAGGAAACAAACCATAGAGACAAAACTGAGAACTCCTTTATTTTGTCAAGTTTCAAAGAGCTACTACAAACCATGTTGGATTTAGAGTTCCAAATTCATCTATCTATATGGGAGAGAACAGAGGGAAACCTAAATATAAAAACTGCTACTGTAGACGAACGCTTCAACCTAGAAGAACAAAATTTGGTGAGCCAAGTGGGATTTGTGTACTGATCATTACCACCAAGTATCATCAAGATTGGGTGAAAAAATATTTGCTGGTATTTCGGAAACTCGTTAATTCTTAGAAGCTTGGCAGCCCCTCTCAATGAAAGTGCTTTTCACAGTCTGTGCCTAGGGCTAATTGAAGAGGAAACAAACCATAGAGACAAAACTGAGAACTCCTTTATTTTGTCAAGTTTCAAAGAGCTACTAGAAACCATGTTGGATTTAGAGTTCCAAATTCATCTATCTAAATACGAGAGAACAAAGGGAAACCTAAATATAAAAACTGCTACTGTAGACGAAAGCTTCAAACTAGAAGAACAAAATTTGGTGAGCCAAGTGGGATTTGTGTACTGATCATTAGCTCCAAGTATCATCAAGATTGGGTGAAAAAATATTTGCTGGTATTTCGGAAACTCGTAATTTATTAGAAGCTTGGCAACCCCTCTCAATGAAAGTGCTTTTCCACAGTCTGTGCCTAGGGCTACTTGAAGAGGAAACAAACCATAGAGACAAAACTGAGAACTCCTTTATTTTGTCAAGTTTCAAAGAGCTACTACAAACCATGTTGGATTTAGAGTTCCAAATTCATCTATCTATACAGGAGAGAACAGAGGGAAACCTAAATATAAAAACTGCTACTGTAGACGAACGCTTCAACCTAGAAGAACAAAATTTGGTGAGCCAAGTGGGATTTGTGTACTGATCATTACCACCAAGTATCATCAAGATTGGGTGAAAAAATATTTGCTGGTATTTCGGAAACTCGTTATTTCTTAGAAGCTTGGCAACCGCTCTCAATGAAAGTGCTTTCCACAGTCTGTGCCTAGGGCTACTTGAAGAGGAAACAAACCATAGAGACAAAACTGAGAACTCCTTTATTTTGTCAAGTTTCAAAGAGCTACTACAAACCATGTTGGATTTAGAGTTCCAAATTCATCTATCTAAATACGAGAGAACAAAGGGAAACCTAAATATAAAAACTGCTACTGTAGACGAAAGCTTCAAACTAGAAGAACAAAATTTCGTGAGCCAAGTGGGATTTGAGTAATGATCATTACCACCAAGAATCATCAAATTTGGGTGAAAAAATATTTGCTGTTATTTCGAAACTCGTTATTTCTTAGAAGCTTGGCAACCCCTCTCAATGAAAGTGCTTTTCCACAGTCTGGGCCTAGGGCTACTTGAAGAGGAAACAAACCATAGAGACAAAACTGAGAACTCCTTTATTTTGTCAAGTTTCAAGGAGCTACTACAAACCATGTTGGATTTAGAGTTCCAAATTCATCTTTCTATATAGGAGAGAACAGAGGGAAACCTAAATATAAAAACTGCTACTGTAGACGAACGCTTCAACCTAGAAGAACAAAATTTGGTGAGCCAAGTGGGATTTGTGTACTGATCATTAGCTCCAAGTATCATCAAGATTGGGTGAAAAAATATTTGCTGGTATTTCGGAAACTCGTAATTTCTTAGAAGCTTGGCAACGCCTCTCAATGAAAGTGCTTTTCCACAGTCTGGGCCTAGGGCTACTTGAAGAGGAAACAAACCATAGAGACAAAACAGAGAACTCCTTTATTTTGTCAAGTATCAAAGAGCTACTACAAACCATGTTGGATTTAGAGTTCCAAATTCATCTATCTATATAGGAGAGAACCGGGGGAAACTTAAATATAAAAACTGCTACTGTAGACTAACGCTTCAACCTAGAAGAACAAACTTTGGTAAGCCAAGTGGGATTTGTGTACTGATCATTACCACCAAGTATCATCAAGATTGGGTAAAAAAATATTTGCTGGTATTTCGGAAACTCGTTATTTCTTAGAAGCTTGGCAACCCCTCTCAATTAAAGTGCTATTCCACAGTCTGTGCCTAGGGCTACTTTAAGAGGAAACAAACCATAGAGGCAAATCTGAGAACTCCTTTATTTTGTCAAGTTTCAAAGAGCTACTACAAACCATGTTGGATTTAGAGTTCCAAATTCATCTATCTATATATGAGAGAGCAGAGGGAAACCTAAATATAAAAACTGCTACTGTAGACGAACGCTTCAACATAGAAGAACAAAATTTGGTAAGCCAAGTGGGATTTGTGTACTGATCATTACCACCAAGTATTATCAAGATTGGGTGAAAAAATATTTGCTGGTATTTCGGAAACTCGTTATTTCGTAGAAGCTTGGCAACCCCTCTCAATGAAAGTGCTTTCCACAGTCTGTGCCTAGGTTTACTGGAAGAGGAAACAAACCATAGAGACAAAACTGAGAACTCCTTTATTTTGTCAAGTTTCAAAGAGCTACTACAAACCATGTTGGATTTAGAGTTCCAAATTCATCTATCTATATAGGAGAGAAAAGAGGGAAACCTAAATATAAAAACTGCAACTGTAGACGAACGCTTCAACCTAGAAGAACATAATTTGGTGAGCCATGTTGGATTTGTGTACTGATCATTACCACCAAGTATCATCAAGATTGGGTGAAAAAATATTTGCTGGTTTTTCGGAAACTCGGAATTTCTTAGAAGCTTGGCAACCCCTCTCAATGAAAGTGGTTTTCCACAGTGTGTGCCTAGGGCTACTTGAAGAGGTAACAAACCATAGAGACAAAACTGAGAACTCCTTTATTTTGTCAAGTTTCAAGGAGCTACTACAAAGCATGTTGGATTTAGAGTTCCAAATTCATCTATCAATATAGGAGAGAACAGAGGGAAACCTAAATATAAAAACTGCTACTGTAGACGAACGCTTCAACCTAGAAGAAGAAAATTTGGTAAGCCAAGTGGGATTTGTGTACTGATCATTACCACCAAGTATCATCAAGATTGGGTGAAAAAATATTTGCTGCTATTTCGGAAACTCGTTTTTTTTTATAAGCTTGGCAACCCCTCTCAATGAAAGTGCTTTTCCACAGTCTGTGCCTAGGGATTTTTGAAGAGAAAACAAAACATAGAGACAAATCTGAGAACTCCTTTATTTTGACAAGTTTCAAAGAGCTACTACAAACCATGTTGGATTTAGAGTTCCAAATTCATCTATCTATATAGGAGAGAACAGAGAGAAACCTAAATATAAAAACTGCTACTGTAGACGAACACTTCAACCTAGAAGACCAAAATTTGGTGAGCCAAGTGGGATTTGTGTACTGATCATTACCACCAAGTATCAACAAGATTGTGTGAAAAAATATTTGCTGGTATTTCGGAAACTCGTTATTTCTTAGAAGCTTGGCAACCCATCTCAATGAAAGTGCTTTCCACAGTCTGTGCCTAGGGCTACTTTAAGAGGAAACAAACCATAGAGACAAAACTGAGAACTCCTTTATTTTGTCAAGTTTCAAAGAGCTACTACAAACCATGTTGGATTTAGAGTTCCAAATTCATCTATCTATATATGAGAGAGCAGAGGGAAACCTAAATATAAAAACTGCTACTGTAGACGAACGCTTCAACCTAGAAGAACAAAATTGGTAAGCCGAGTGGGATTTGTGTACTGATCATTACCACCAAGTATCATCAAGATTGGGTGAAAAAATATTTGCTGGTATTTCGGAAACTCGTAATTTCTTAGAAGCTTGGCAACACCTCTAAAGGAAAGTGCTTTTCCACAGTGTGTGCCTAGGGCTACTTGAAGAGGAAACAAACCATAGAGACAAAACTGAGAACTCCTTTATTTTGTCAAGTTTCAAAGAGCTACTACAAACCATTTTGGATTTAGAGTTCCAAATTCATCTATCTATATGGGAGAGAACAGAGGGAAACCTAAATATAAAAACTGCTACTGTAGACGAACGCTTCAACCTAGAAGAACAAAATTTGGTGAGCCAAGTGGGATTTGTGTACTGATCATTACCACCAAGTATCATCAAGATTGGGTGAAAAAATATTTGCTGGTATTTCGGAATCTCGTTAATTCTTAGAAGCTTGGCAGCCCCTCTCAATGAAAGTGCTTTTCACAGTCTGTGCCTAGGGCTACTTGAAGAGGAAACAAACCATAGAGACAAAACTGAGAACTCCTTTATTTTGTCAAGTTTCAAAGAGCTACTACAAACCATGTTGGATTTAGAGTTCCAAATTCATCTATCTAAATACGAGAGAACAAAGGGAAACCTAAATATAAAAACTGCTACTGTAGACGAAAGCTTCAAACTAGAAGAACAAAATTTCGTGAGCCAAGTGGGATTTGTGTACTGATCATTACCACCAAGAATCATCAAATTTGGGTGAAAAAATATTTGCTGTTATTTCAAAAATCGTTATTACTTAGAAGCTTGGCAACCCCTCTCAATGAAAGTGCTTTTCCACAGTCTGAGCCTAGGGCTACTTGAAGAGGAAACAAACCATAGAGACAAAACTGAGAACTCCTTTATTTTGTCAAGTTTCAAAGAGCTACTGCAAACCATGTTGGATTTAGAGTTCCAAATTCATCTTTCTATATAGGAGAGAACAGAGGGAAACCTAAATATAAAAACTGCTACTGTAGACGAACGCTTCAACCTAGAAGAACAAAATTTGGTGAGCCAAGTGGGATTTGTGTACTGATCATTAGCTCCAAGTATCATCAAGATTGGGTGAAAAAATATTTGCTGGTATTTCGGAAACTCGTTATTTCTTAGAAGATTGGAACCCCTCTCAACTAAAGTGCTTTTCCACAGTCTGTGCCTAGGGCTACTTGAAGAGGAAACAAACCATAGCGACAAAACTGAGAACTCCTTTTTTTGTCAAGTTTCAAAGAGCTACTACAAACCATGTTGGATTTAGAGTTCCAAATTCATCTTTCTATATAGGAGAGAACAGAGGGAAACCTAAATATAAAAACTGCTACTGAAGACGAACGCTTCAACCTAGAAGAACAAAATTTGGTGAGCCAAGTGGGATTTGTGTATTGATCATTACTACCAAGTATCATCAAGATTGGGTGAGAAAATATTTGCTGGTATTTTGGAAACTCGTTATTTCTTAGAAGCTTGGCAACCCATCTCAATGAAAGTGATTTCCACAGTCTGTGCCTAGGTCTACTTTAAGAGGAAACAAACCATAGAGACAAAACTGAGAACTCCTTTATTTTGTCAACTTTCAAAGAGCTACTACAAACCATGTTGGATTTAGAGTTCCAAATTCATCTATCTATATAGGAGAGAACAGAGGGAAACCTAAATATAAAAACTACTACTGTAGACGAAAGCTTCAACCTAGAAGAACTAAATTTGGTGAGCCAAGTGGGATTTGTGTACTGATCATTACCACCAAGTATTATCAAGATTCGGTGAAAAAATATTTGCTGGTATTTCGGAAATTCGTTATTTCGTAGAAACTTGGCAACCCCTCTCAATGAAAGTGCTTTCCACAGTCTGTGCCTAGGGCTACTTGAAGAGGAAACAAACCATAGAGACAAAACTGAGAACTCCTTTATTTTGTCAAGTTTCAAAGAGCTACTACAAACCATGTTGGATTTAGAGTTCCAAATTCATCTATCTATATAGGAGAGAACAGAGGGAAACCTAAATATAAAAACTGCTACTGTAGACGAACGCTTCAACCTAGAAGAACAAAATTTGGTGAGCCAATTGGGATTTGTGTACTGATCATTACCAAAAAGAATCATCAAATTTGGGTGAAAAAATATTTGCTGATATTTCGGTAACTCGTTATTTCTTAGAAGCTTGGCAACCCCTCTCAATGAAAGTGCTTTTCCATAGTCTGTGCCTAGGGCTACTTGACGAGGAAACAAACCATAGAGACAAAATTTAGAACTCCTTTATTTTGTCAAGTTTCAAAGAGCTACTACAATCCATGTTGGATTTAGAGTTCCAAATTCATCTATCTATATAGGAAAGAACAGAGGGAAACCTAAATATAAAAACTGCTACGGTAGACGAACGCTTCAAAATAGAAGAACAAAATTTGGTGAGCAAAGTGGGATTTGTGTACTGATCATTAGCACCAAGTATCATCAAGATTGGGTGAAAAAATATTTGCTGGTATTTTGGAAACTCGTAATTTCTTAGAAGCTTGGCAACACCTCTCAATGAAAGTGCTTTTCCACAGTCTGTGCCTAGGGCTACTTGAAGAGGAAACAAACCATAGAGACAAAACTGAGAACTCCTTTATTTTGTCAAGTATCAAAGAGCTACTACAAACCATGTTGGATTTAGAGTTACAAATTCATCTATCTATATGTGAGAGAACAGAGGGAAACCTAAATATAAAAACTGCTACTGTAGACGAACGCTACAACCTAGAAGAACAAAATTTGGTGAGCCAAGTGGGATTTGTGTACTGATCATTACCACCAAGTATCATCAAGATAGGGTGAAAAAATATTTGCTGGTATTTCGGAAACTCGTTATTTCTTAGAAGCTTGGCAACCCCTCTCAATGAAAGTGCTTTCCACAGTCTGTGCCTAGGGCTACTTGAAGAGGAAACAAACCATAGAGACAAAACTGAGAACGCCTTTATTTTGTCAAGTTTCAAAGAGCTACTACAAACCATGTTGGATTTAGAGTTCCAAATTCATCTATCTATATAGGAGAGAACAGAGGGAAACCTAAATATAAAAATTGCTACTGTAGACGAAAGCTTCAACCTAGAAGAACAAAATTTGGTGAGCCAAGTGGGTTTTGTGTACTGATCATTACCACCAAGTATTATCAAGTTTGGGTGAAAAAATATTTGCTGGTATTTCGGAAACTCGTTATTTCATAGAAGCTTGGCAACCCCTCTCAATGAAAGTGCTTTCCACAGTCTGTGCCTAGGGCTACTTGAAGAGGAAACAAACCATAGAGACAAAACTGAGAACTCCTTTATTTTGTCAAGTTTCAAAGAGCTACTACAAACCATGTTGGATTTAGAGTTCCAAATTCATCTATCTATATAGTAGAGAACAGAGGGAAACCTAAATATAAAAACTGCTACTGTAGACGAAAGCTTCAAACTAGAAGAACAAAATTTCGTGAGCCAAGTGGGATTTGTGTACTGATCATTACCACCAAGAATCATCAAATTTGGGTGAAAAAATATTTGCTGTTATTTCGAAACTCGTTATTTCTTAGAAGCGTGTCAACCCCTCTCAATGAAAGTGCGTTTCCACAGTCTGTGCCTAGGGCTACTTGAAGAGGATACAAACCATAGAGACAAAACTGAGAACTCCTTTATTTTGTCAAGTTTCAAAGAGCTACTACAAACCATGTTGGATTTAGAGTTCCAAATACATCTTTCTATATGAGAGAACAGAGGGAAACCTAAATATAAAAACTGCTACTGTAGATGAAAGCTTCAACCTAGAAGAACAAAATTTGGTGAGCCAAGTCGGATTTGTGTCCTGATCATTAGCTCCAAGTATCATCAAGATTGGGTGAAAAAATATTTGCTGGTATTTCGGAAACTCGTAATTTCTTAGAAGCTTGGCAACCCCTCTCAATGAAAGTGCTTTTCCACAGTCTGGGCCTAGGGCTACTTGAAGAGGAAACAAACCATAGAGACAAAACTGAGAACTCCTTTATTTTGTCAAGTTTCAAAGAGCTACTACAAACCATGTTGGATTTAGAGTTCCAAATTCATCTATCTATATAGGAGAGAACCGGGGGAAACTTAAATATAAAAACTGCTACTGTAGACGAACGCTTCAACCTAGAAGAACAAAATTTGGTAAGCCAAGTGGGATTTGTGTACTGATCATTACCACCAAGTATCATCAAGATTGGGTGAAAAAATATTTGCTGGTATTTCGGAAACTCGTTATTTCTTAGAAGCTTGGCAACCCCTCTCAATGAAAGTGCTATTCCACAGTCTGTGCCTAGGGCTACTTTAAGAGCAAACAAACCATAGAGGCAAATCTGAGAACTCCTTTATTCTGTCAAGTTTCAAAGAGCTACTACAAACCATGTTGGATTTAGAGTTTCAAATTCATCTATCTATATATGAAAGAGCAGAGGGAAAACCTAAATATAAAAACTGCTACTGTAGACGAACGCTTCAACATAGAAGAACAAAATTTGGTGAGCCAAGTGGGATTTGTGTACTGATCATTACCACCAAGTATCATCAAGATTGGGTGAAAAAATATTTGCTGGTATTTCGGAAACTCGATATTTCTTAGAAGATTGGAACCCCTCTCAATTAAAGTGCTTTTCCACAGTCTGTGCCTAGGGCTACTTGAAGAGGAAACAAACCATAGCGACAAAGCTGAGAACTCCTTTATTTTGTCAAGTTTCAAAGAGCTACTACAAACCATGTTGGATTTACAGTTCCAAATTCATCTTACTATATAGGAGAGAACAGAGGGAAACCTAAATATAAAAACTGCTACTGTAGACGAACGATTCAACTTAGAAGAACAAAAATGGTGAGCCAAGTGGGATTTGTGTACTGATCATTAGCACCAAGTATCATCAAGATTGGGTGAAAAAATATTTGCTGGTATTTCGGAAACTCGTAATTTCTTAGAAGCTTGGCAACACCTCTCAATGAAAGTGCTTTTCCACAGTGTGTGCCTAGGGCTACTTGAAGAGGAAACAAACCATAGAGACAAAACTGAGAACTCCTTTATTTTGTCAAGTTTCAAAGAGCTACTACAAACCATTTTGGATTTAGAGTTCCAAATTCATCTATCTATATGGGAGAGAACAGAGGGAAACCTAAATATAAAAACTGCTACTGTAGACGAACGCTTCAACCTAGAAGAACAAAATTTGGTGAGCCAAGTGGGATTTGTGTACTGATCATTACCACCAAGTATCATCAAGATTGGGTGAAAAAAATATTTGCTGGTATTTCGGAATCTCGTTAATTCTTAGAAGCTTGGCAGCCCCTCTCAATGAAAGTGCTTTTCACAGTCTGTGCCTAGGGCTACTTGAAGAGGAAACAAACCATAGAGACAAAACTGAGAACTCCTTTATTTTGTCAAGTTTCAAAGAGCTACTACAAACCATGTTGGATTTAGAGTTCCAAATTCATCTATCTAAATACGAGAGAACAAAGGGTAACCTAAATATAAAAACTGCTACTGTAGACGAAAGCTTCAAACTAGAAGAACAAAATTTCGTGAGCCAAGTGGGATTTGTGTACTGATCATTACCACCAAGAATCATCAAATTTGGGTGAAAAAATATTTGCTGTTATTTCAAAAATCGTTATTACTTAGAAGCTTGGCAACCCCTCTCAATGAAAGTGCTTTTCCACAGTCTGAGCCTAGGGCTACTTGAAGAGGAAACAAACCATAGAGACAAAACTGAGAACTCCTTTATTTTGTCAAGTTTCAAAGAGCTAAGGCAAACCATGTTGGATTTAGAGTTCCAAATTCATCTTTCTATATAGGAGAGAACAGAGGGAAACCTAAATATAAAAACTGCTACTGTAGACGAACGCTTCAACCTAGAAGAACAAAATTTGGTGAGCCAAGTGGGATTTGTGTACTGATCATTAGCTCCAAGTATCATCAAGATTGGGTGAAAAAATATTTGCTGGTATTTCGGAAACTCGTTATTTCTTAGAAGCTTGGCAACCCCTCTCAATGAAAGTGCTTTTCCACAGTCTGTGCCTAGGGCTACTTGAAGAGGAAACAAACCATAGAGACAAAACTGAGAACTCCTTTATTTTGTCAAGTTTCAAAGAGCTACTACAAACCATGTTGGATTTAGAGTTCCAAATTCATCTATCTATATAGGAGAGAACCGAGGGAAACTTAAATATAAAAACTGCTACAGTAGACGAACGCTTCAACCTAGAAGAACAAAATTTGGTAAGCCAAGTGGGATTTGTGTACTGATCATTACTACCAAGTATCATCCAGATTGGGTGACAAAATATTTGCTGGTATTTCGGAAACTCCTTATTTCTTAGAAGCTTGGCAACCCATCACAATGAAAGTGATTTCCACAGTCTGTGCCTAGGTCTACATTAAGACGAAACAAACCATACAGAAAAAACTGAGAACTCCTTTATTTTGTCAAGTTTCAAAGAGCTACTACAAACCATGTTGGATTTAGAGTTCCAAATTCATCTATCTATATGGGAGAGAACAGAGGGAAACCTAAATATAAAAACTGCTACTGTAGACGAACGCTACAACCTAGAAGAACAAAATTTGGTGAGCCAAGTGGGATTTGTGTACTGATCATTACCACCAAGTATCATCAAGATTGGGTGAAAAAATATTTGCTGGTATTTCGGAAACTCGTTATTTCGTAGAAGCTTGGCAACCCCTCTCAATGAAAGTGCTTTCCACAGTCTGTGCCTAGGGCTACTTGAAGAGGAAACAAACAATAAAGACAAAACTGAGAACTCCTTTATTTTGTCAAGTTTCAAAGAGCTACTACAAACCATGTTGGATTTAGAGTTCCAAATTCATCTATCTAAATACGAGAGAACAAAGGGAAACCTAAATATAAAAACTGCTACTGTAGACGAAAGCTTCAAACTAGAAGAACAAAATTTCGTGAGCCAAGTGGGATTTGTGTACTGATCATTACCACCAAGAATCATCAAATTTGGGTGAAAAAATATTTGCTGTTATTTCAAAAATCGTTATTACTTAGAAGCTTGGCAACCCCTCTCAATGAAAGTGCTTTTCCACAGTCTGAGCCTAGGGCTACTTGAAGAGGAAACAAACCATAGAGACAAAACTGAGAACTCCTTTATTTTGTCAAGTTTCAAAGAGCTACTGCAAACCATGTTGGATTTAGAGTTCCAAATTCATCTTTCTATATAGGAGAGAACAGAGGGAAACCTAAATATAAAAACTGCTACTGTAGACGAACGCTTCAACCTAGAAGAACAAAATTTGGTGAGCCAAGTGGGATTTGTGTACTGATCATTAGCTCCAAGTATCATCAAGATTGGGTGAAAAAATATTTGCTGGTATTTCGGAAACTCGTTATTTCTTAGAAGATTGGAACCCCTCTCAACTAAAGTGCTTTTCCACAGTCTGTGCCTAGGGCTACTTGAAGAGGAAACAAACCATAGCGACAAAACTGAGAACTCCTTTTTTTGTCAAGTTTCAAAGAGCTACTACAAACCATGTTGGATTTAGAGTTCCAAATTCATCTTTCTATATAGGAGAGAACAGAGGGAAACCTAAATATAAAAACTGCTACTGAAGACGAACGCTTCAACCTAGAAGAACAAAATTTGGTGAGCCAAGTGGGATTTGTGTATTGATCATTACTACCAAGTATCATCAAGATTGGGTGAGAAAATATTTGCTGGTATTTTGGAAACTCGTTATTTCTTAGAAGCTTGGCAACCCATCTCAATGAAAGTGATTTCCACAGTCTGTGCCTAGGTCTACTTTAAGAGGAAACAAACCATAGAGACAAAACTGAGAACTCCTTTATTTTGTCAACTTTCAAAGAGCTACTACAAACCATGTTGGATTTAGAGTTCCAAATTCATCTATCTATATAGGAGAGAACAGAGGGAAACCTAAATATAAAAACTGCTACAGTAGACGAACGCTTCAACCTAGAAGAACAAAATTTGGTAAGCCAAGTGGGATTTGTGTACTGATCATTACTACCAAGTATCATCCAGATTGGGTGAAAAAATATTTGCTGGTATTTCGGAAACTCCTTATTTCTTAGAAGCTTGGCAACCCATCACAATGAAAGTGATTTCCACAGTCTGTGCCTAGGTCTACATTAAGACGAAACAAACCATAGAGACAAAACTGAGAACTCCTTTATTTTGTCAAGTTTCAAAGAGCTACTACAAACCATGTTGGATTTAGAGTTCCAAATTCATCTATCTATATAGGAGAGAACAGAGGGAAACCTAAATATAAAAACTGCTACTGTAGACGAACGCTTCAACCTAGAAGAACAAAATTTGGTGAGCCAATTGGGATTTGTGTACTGATCATTACCAAAAAGAATCATCAAATTTGGGTGAAAAAATATTTGCTGATATTTCGGTAACTCGTTATTTCTTAGAAGCTTGGCAACCCCTCTCAATGAAAGTGCTTTTCCATAGTCTGTGCCTAGGGCTACTTGACGAGGAAACAAACCATAGAGACAAAATTTAGAACTCCTTTATTTTGTCAAGTTTCAAAGAGCTACTACAATCCATGTTGGATTTAGAGTTCCAAATTCATCTATCTATATAGGAAAGAACAGAGGGAAACCTAAATATAAAAACTGCTACGGTAGACGAACGCTTCAAAATAGAAGAACAAAATTTGGTGAGCAAAGTGGGATTTGTGTACTGATCATTAGCACCAAGTATCATCAATATTGGGTGAAAAAATATTTGCTGGTATTTTGGAAACTCGTAATTTCTTAGAAGCTTGGCAACACCTCTCAATGAAAGTGCTTTTCCACAGTCTGTGCCTAGGGCTACTTGAAGAGGAAACAAACCATAGAGACAAAACTGAGAACTCCTTTATTTTGTCAAGTATCAAAGAGCTACTACAAACCATGTTGGATTTAGAGTTACAAATTCATCTATCTATATGTGAGAGAACAGAGGGAAACCTAAATATAAAAACTGCTACTGTAGACGAACGCTACAACCTAGAAGAACAAAATTTGGTGAGCCAAGTGGGATTTGTGTACTGATCATTACCACCAAGTATCATCAAGATAGGGTGAAAAAATATTTGCTGGTATTTCGGAAACTCGTTATTTCTTAGAAGCTTGGCAACCCCTCTCAATGAAAGTGCTTTCCACAGTCTGTGCCTAGGGCTACTTGAAGAGGAAACAAACCATAGAGACAAAACTGAGAACGCCTTTATTTTGTCAAGTTTCAAAGAGCTACTACAAACCATGTTGGATTTAGAGTTCCAAATTCATCTATCTATATAGGAGAGAACAGAGGGAAACCTAAATATAAAAATTGCTACTGTAGACGAAAGCTTCAACCTAGAAGAACAAAATTTGGTGAGCCAAGTGGGTTTTGTGTACTGATCATTACCACCAAGTATTATCAAGTTTGGGTGAAAAAATATTTGCTGGTATTTCGGAAACTCGTTATTTCATAGAAGCTTGGCAACCCCTCTCAATGAAAGTGCTTTCCACAGTCTGTGCCTAGGGCTACTTGAAGAGGAAACAAACCATAGAGACAAAACTGAGAACTCCTTTATTTTGTCAAGTTTCAAAGAGCTACTACAAACCATGTTGGATTTAGAGTTCCAAATTCATCTATCTATATAGGAGAGAACAGAGGGAAACCTAAATATAAAAACTGCTACTGTAGACGAAAGCTTCAAACTAGAAGAACAAAATTTCGTGAGCCAAGTGGGATTTGTGTACTGATCATTACCACCAAGAATCATCAAATTTGGGTGAAAAAATATTTGCTGTTATTTCGAAACTCGTTATTTCTTAGAAGCGTGTCAACCCCTCTCAATGAAAGTGCGTTTCCACAGTCTGTGCCTAGGGCTACTTGAAGAGGATACAAACCATAGAGACAAAACTGAGAACTCCTTTATTTTGTCAAGTTTCAAAGAGCTACTACAAACCATGTTGGATTTAGAGTTCCAAATACATCTTTCTATATGAGAGAACAGAGGGAAACCTAAATATAAAAACTGCTACTGTAGATGAAAGCTTCAACCTAGAAGAACAAAATTTGGTGAGCCAAGTCGGATTTGTGTCCTGATCATTAGCTCCAAGTATCATCAAGATTGGGTGAAAAAATATTTGCTGGTATTTCGGAAACTCGTAATTTCTTAGAAGCTTGGCAACCCCTCTCAATGAAAGTGCTTTTCCACAGTCTGGGCCTAGGGCTACTTGAAGAGGAAACAAACCATAGAGACAAAACTGAGAACTCCTTTATTTTGTCAAGTTTCAAAGAGCTACTACAAACCATGTTGGATTTAGAGTTCCAAATTCATCTATCTATATAGGAGAGAACCGGGGGAAACTTAAATATAAAAACTGCTACTGTAGACGAACGCTTCAACCTAGAAGAACAAAATTTGGTAAGCCAAGTGGGATTTGTGTACTGATCATTACCACCAAGTATCATCAAGATTGGGTGAAAAAATATTTGCTGGTATTTCGGAAACTCGTTATTTCTTAGAAGCTTGGCAACCCCTCTCAATGAAAGTGCTATTCCACAGTCTGTGCCTAGGGCTACTTTAAGAGCAAACAAACCATAGAGGCAAATCTGAGAACTCCTTTATTCTGTCAAGTTTCAAAGAGCTACTACAAACCATGTTGGATTTAGAGTTTCAAATTCATCTATCTATATATGAAAGAGCAGAGGGAAACCTAAATATAAAAACTGCTACTGTAGACGAACGCTTCAACATAGAAGAACAAAATTTGGTGAGCCAAGTGGGATTTGTGTACTGATCATTACCACCAAGTATCATCAAGATTGGGTGAAAAAATATTTGCTGGTATTTCGGAAACTCGATATTTCTTAGAAGATTGGAACCCCTCTCAATTAAAGTGCTTTTCCACAGTCTGTGCCTAGGGCTACTTGAAGAGGAAACAAACCATAGCGACAAAGCTGAGAACTCCTTTATTTTGTCAAGTTTCAAAGAGCTACTACAAACCATGTTGGATTTACAGTTCCAAATTCATCTTACTATATAGGAGAGAACAGAGGGAAACCTAAATATAAAAACTGCTACTGTAGACGAACGATTCAACTTAGAAGAACAAAAATGGTGAGCCAAGTGGGATTTGTGTACTGATCATTAGCACCAAGTATCATCAAGATTGGGTGAAAAAATATTTGCTGGTATTTCGGAAACTCGTAATTTCTTAGAAGCTTGGCAACACCTCTCAATGAAAGTGCTTTTCCACAGTGTGTGCCTAGGGCTACTTGAAGAGGAAACAAACCATAGAGACAAAACTGAGAACTCCTTTATTTTGTCAAGTTTCAAAGAGCTACTACAAACCATTTTGGATTTAGAGTTCCAAATTCATCTATCTATATGGGAGAGAACAGAGGGAAACCTAAATATAAAAACTGCTACTGTAGACGAACGCTTCAACCTAGAAGAACAAAATTTGGTGAGCCAAGTGGGATTTGTGTACTGATCATTACCACCAAGTATCATCAAGATTGGGTGAAAAAATATTTGCTGGTATTTCGGAATCTCGTTAATTCTTAGAAGCTTGGCAGCCCCTCTCAATGAAAGTGCTTTTCACAGTCTGTGCCTAGGGCTACTTGAAGAGGAAACAAACCATAGAGACAAAACTGAGAACTCCTTTATTTTGTCAAGTTTCAAAGAGCTACTACAAACCATGTTGGATTTAGAGTTCCAAATTCATCTATCTAAATACGAGAGAACAAAGGGTAACCTAAATATAAAAACTGCTACTGTAGACGAAAGCTTCAAACTAGAAGAACAAAATTTCGTGAGCCAAGTGGGATTTGTGTACTGATCATTACCACCAAGAATCATCAAATTTGGGTGAAAAAATATTTGCTGTTATTTCAAAAATCGTTATTACTTAGAAGCTTGGCAACCCCTCTCAATGAAAGTGCTTTTCCACAGTCTGAGCCTAGGGCTACTTGAAGAGGAAACAAACCATAGAGACAAAACTGAGAACTCCTTTATTTTGTCAAGTTTCAAAGAGCTAAGGCAAACCATGTTGGATTTAGAGTTCCAAATTCATCTTTCTATATAGGAGAGAACAGAGGGAAACCTAAATATAAAAACTGCTACTGTAGACGAACGCTTCAACCTAGAAGAACAAAATTTGGTGAGCCAAGTGGGATTTGTGTACTGATCATTAGCTCCAAGTATCATCAAGATTGGGTGAAAAAATATTTGCTGGTATTTCGGAAACTCGTTATTTCTTAGAAGCTTGGCAACCCCTCTCAATGAAAGTGCTTTTCCACAGTCTGTGCCTAGGGCTACTTGAAGAGGAAACAAACCATAGAGACAAAACTGAGAACTCCTTTATTTTGTCAAGTTTCAAAGAGCTACTACAAACCATGTTGGATTTAGAGTTCCAAATTCATCTATCTATATAGGAGAGAACCGAGGGAAACTTAAATATAAAAACTGCTACAGTAGACGAACGCTTCAACCTAGAAGAACAAAATTTGGTAAGCCAAGTGGGATTTGTGTACTGATCATTACTACCAAGTATCATCCAGATTGGGTGACAAAATATTTGCTGGTATTTCGGAAACTCCTTATTTCTTAGAAGCTTGGCAACCCATCACAATGAAAGTGATTTCCACAGTCTGTGCCTAGGTCTACTTTAAGACGAAACAAACCATAGAGAAAAAACTGAGAACTCCTTTATTTTGTCAAGTTTCAAAGAGCTACTACAAACCATGTTGGATTTAGAGTTCCAAATTCATCTATCTATATGGGAGAGAACAGAGGGAAACCTAAATATAAAAACTGCTACTGTAGACGAACGCTACAACCTAGAAGAACAAAATTTGGTGAGCCAAGTGGGATTTGTGTACTGATCATTACCACCAAGTATCATCAAGATTGGGTGAAAAAATATTTGCTGGTATTTCGGAAACTCGTTATTTCGTAGAAGCTTGGCAACCCCTCTCAATGAAAGTGCTTTCCACAGTCTGTGCCTAGGGCTACTTGAAGAGGAAACAAACAATAGAGACAAAACTGAGAACTCCTTTATTTTGTCAAGTTTCAAAGAGCTACTACAAACCATGTTGGATTTAGAGTTCCAAATTCATCTATCTAAATACGAGAGAACAAAGGGAAACCTAAATATAAAAACTGCTACTGTAGACGAAAGCTTCAAACTAGAAGAACAAAATTTCGTGAGCCAAGTGGGATTTGTGTACTGATCATTACCACCAAGAATCATCAAATTTGGGTGAAAAAATATTTGCTGTTATTTCGAAACTCGTTATTTCTTAGAAGCTTGGCAACCCCTCTCAATGAAAGTGCGTTTCCACAGTCTGTGCCTAGGGATACTTGAAGAGGAAACAAACCATAGAGACAAAACTGAGAACTCCTTTATTTTGTCAAGTTTCAAAGAGCTACTACAAACCATGTTGGATTTAGAGTTCCAAATACATCTTTCTATATGAGAGAACAGAGGGAAACCTAAATATAAAAACTGCTACTGTAGACGAACGCTTCAACCTAGAAGAACAAAATTTGGTGAGCCAAGTGGGATTTGTGTACTGATCATTAGCTCCAAGTATCATCAAGATTGGGTGAAAAAATATTTGCTGGTATTTCGGAAACTCGTAATTTCTTAGAAGCTTGGCAACCCCTCTCAATGAAAGTGCTTTTCCACAGTCTGGGCCTAGGGCTACTTGAAGAGGAAACAAACCATAGAGACAAAACTGAGAACTCCTTTATTTTGTCAAGTTTCAAAGAGCTACTACAAACCATGTTGGATTTAGAGTTCCAAATTCATCTATCTATATAGGAGAGAACCGGGGGAAACTTAAATATAAAAACTGCTACTGTAGACGAACGCTTCAACCTAGAAGAACAAAATTTGGTAAGCCAAGTGGGATTTGTGTACTGATCATTACCACCAAGTATCATCAAGATTGGGTGAAAAAATATTTGCTGGTATTTCGGAAACTCGTTATTTCTTAGAAGCTTGGCAACCCCTCTCAATGAAAGTGCTATTCCACAGTCTGTGCCTAGGGCTACTTTAAGAGCAAACAAACCATAGAGGCAAATCTGAGAACTCCTTTATTCTGTCAAGTTTCAAAGAGCTACTACAAACCATGTTGGATTTAGAGTTTCAAATTCATCTATCTATATATGAGAGAGCAGAGGGAAACCTAAATATAAAATCTGCTACTGTAGACGAACGCTTCAACATAGAAGAACAAAATTTGGTGAGCCAAGTGGGATTTGTGTACTGATCATTACCACCAAGTATCATCAAGATTGGGTGAAAAAATATTTGCTGGTATTTCGGAAACTCGATATTTCTTAGAAGATTGGAACCCCTCTCAATTAAAGTGCTTTTCCACAGTCTGTGCCTAGGGCTACTTGAAGAGGAAACAAACCATAGCGACAAAGCTGAGAACTCCTTTATTTTGTCAAGTTTCAAAGAGCTACTACAAACCATGTTGGATTTACAGTTCCAAATTCATCTTACTATATAGGAGAGAACAGAGGGAAACCTAAATATAAAAACTGCTACTGTAGACGAACGATTCAACTTAGAAGAACAAAAATGGTGAGCCAAGTGGGATTTGTGTTCTGATCATTAGCACCAAGTATCATCAAGATTGGGTGAAAAAATATTTGCTGGTATTTCGGAAACTCGTAATTTCTTAGAAGCTTGGCAACACCTCTCAATGAAAGTGCTTTTCCACAGTGTGTGCCTAGGGCTACTTGAAGAGGAAACAAACCATAGAGACAAAACTGAGAACTCCTTTATTTTGTCAAGTTTCAAAGAGCTACTACAAACCATTTTGGATTTAGAGTTCCAAATTCATCTATCTATATGGGAGAGAACAGAGGGAAACCTAAATATAAAAACTGCTACTGTAGACGAACGCTTCAACCTAGAAGAACAAAATTTGGTGAGCCAAGTGGGATTTGTGTACTGATCATTACCACCAAGTATCGTCAAGATTGGGTGAAAAAATATTTGCTGGTATTTCGGAATCTCGTTAATTCTTAGAAGCTTGGCAGCCCCTCTCAATGAAAGTGCTTTTCACAGTCTGTGCCTAGGGCTACTTGAAGAGGAAACAAACCATAGAGACAAAACTGAGAACTCCTTTATTTTGTCAAGTTTCAAAGAGCTACTACAAACCATGTTGGATTTAGAGTTCCAAATTCATCTATCTAAATACGAGAAAACAAAGGGAAACCTAAATATAAAAACTGCTACTGTAGACGAAAGCTTCAAACTAGAAGAACAAAATTTCGTGAGCCAAGTGGGATTTGTGTACTGATCATTACCACCAAGAATCATCAAATTTGGGTGAAAAAATATTTGCTGTTATTTCAAAAATCGTTATTACTTAGAAGCTTGGCAACCCCTCTCAATGAAAGTGCTTTTCCACAGTCTGAGCCTAGGGCTACTTGAAGAGGAAACAAACCATAGAGACAAAACTGAGAACTCCTTTATTTTGTCAAGTTTCAAAGAGCTACTGCAAACCATGTTGGATTTAGAGTTCCAAATTCATCTTTCTATATAGGAGAGAACAGAGGGAAACCTAAATATAAAAACTGCTACTGTAGACGAACGCTTCAACCTAGAAGAACAAAATTTGGTGAGCCAAGTGGGATTTGTGTACTGATCATTAGCTCCAAGTATCATCAAGATTGGGTGAAAAAATATTTGCTGGTATTTCGGAAACTCGTAATTTCTTAGAAGCTTGGCAACCCCTCTCAATGAAAGTGCTTTTCCACAGTCTGTGCCTAGGGCTACTTGAAGAGGAAACAAACCATAGAGACAAAACTGAGAACTCCTTTATTTTGTCAAGTTTCAAAGAGCTACTACAAACCATGTTGGATTTAGAGTTCCAAATTCATCTATCTATATAGGAGAGAACCGAGGGAAACTTAAATATAAAAACTGCTACAGTAGACGAACGCTTCAACCTAGAAGAACAAAATTTGGTAAGCCAAGTGGGATTTGTGTACTGATCATTACTACCAAGTATCATCCAGATTGGGTGACAAAATATTTGCTGGTATTTCGGAAACTCCTTATTTCTTAGAAGCTTGGCAACCCATCACAATGAAAGTGATTTCCACAGTCTGTGCCTAGGTCTACTTTAAGACGAAACAAACCATAGAGAAAAAACTGAGAACTCCTTTATTTTGTCAAGTTTCAAAGAGCTACTACAAACCATGTTGGATTTAGAGTTCCAAATTCATCTATCTATATGGGAGAGAACAGAGGGAAACCTAAATATAAAAACTGCTACTGTAGACGAACGCTACAACCTAGAAGAACAAAATTTGGTGAGCCAAGTGGGATTTGTGTACTGATCATTACCACCAAGTATCATCAAGATTGGGTGAAAAAATATTTGCTGGTATTTCGGAAACTCGTTATTTCGTAGAAGCTTGGCAACCCCTCTCAATGAAAGTGCTTTCCACAGTCTGTGCCTAGGGCTACTTGAAGAGGAAACAAACAATAGAGACAAAACTGAGAACTCCTTTATTTTGTCAAGTTTCAAAGAGCTACTACAAACCATGTTGGATTTAGAGTTCCAAATTCATCTATCTAAATACGAGAGAACAAAGGGAAACCTAAATATAAAAACTGCTACTGTAGACGAAAGCTTCAAACTAGAAGAACAAAATTTCGTGATCCAAGTGGGATTTGTGTACTGATCATTACCACCAAGAATCATCAAATTTGGGTGAAAAAATATTTGCTGTTATTTCGAAACTCGTTATTTCTTAGAAGCTTGGCAACCCCTCTCAATGAAAGTGCGTTTCCACAGTCTGTGCCTAGGGATACTTGAAGAGGACACAAACCATAGAGACAAAACTGAGAACTCCTTTATTTTGTCAAGTTTCAAAGAGCTACTACAAACCATGTTGGATTTAGAGTTCCAAATACATCTTTCTATATGAGAGAATAGAGGGAAACCTAAATATAAAAACTGCTACTGTAGACGAACGCTTCAACCTAGAAGAACAAAATTTGGTGAGCCAAGTGGGATTTGTGTACTGATCATTAGCTCCAAGTATCATCAAGATTGGGTGAAAAAATATTTGCTGGTATTTCGGAAACTCGTAATTTCTTAGAAGCTTGGCAACCCCTCTCAATGAAAGTGCTTTTCCACAGTCTGGGCCTAGGGCTACTTGAAGAGGAAACAAACCATAGAGAAAAAACTGAGAACTCCTTTATTTTGTCAAGTTTCAAAGAGCTACTACAAACCATGTTGGATTTAGAGTTCCAAATTCATCTATCTATATAGGAGAGAACCGGGGGAAACTTAAATATAAAAACTGCTACTGTAGACGAACGCTTCAACCTAGAAGAACAAACTTTGGTAAGCCAAGTGGGATTTGTGTACTGATCATTACCACCAAGTATCATCAAGATTGGGTGAAAAAATATTTGCTGGTATTTCGGAAACTCGTTATTTCTTAGAAGCTTGGCAACCCCTCTCAATGAAAGTGCTATTCCACAGTAGTGCCTAGGGCTACTTTAAGAGGAAACAAACCATAGAGGCAAATCTGAGAACTCCTTTATTTTGTCAAGTTTCAAAGAGCTACTACAAACCATGTTGGATTTAGAGTTTCAAATTCATCTATCTATATATGAGAGAGCAGAGGGAAACCTAAATATAAAAACTGCTACTGTAGACGAACGCTTCAACATAGAAGAACAAAATTTGGTAAGCCAAGTGGGATTTGTGTACTGATCATTACCACCAAGTATCATCAAGATTGGGTGAAAAAATATTTGCTGGTATTTCGGAAACTCGTTACTTCTTAGAAGCTTGGCAACCCCTCTCAATGAAAGTGCTTTTCCACAGTCTGTGCCTACGGCTACTTGAAGAGGAAACAAACCATAGAGACAAATCTGAGACCTCCTTTATTTTGTCAAGTTCCAAATAGCTACTACAAACCATGTTTGATTTAGAGTTCCAAATTCATCTATCTATATATGAGAGAACAGAGTGAAACCTAAATATAAAAACTGCTACTGTAGACGAACGCTTCAACCTAGAAGAACAAAATTTGGTGAGCCAAGTGGGATTTGTGTACTGATCATTACCACCAAGTATCATCAAGATTGGGTGAAAAAATATTTGCTGGTATTTCGGAAACTCGTTATTTCTTAGAAGATTGGAACCCCTCTCAACTAAAGTGCTTTTCCACAGTCTGTGCCTAGGGCTACTTGAAGAGGAAACAAACCATACCGACAAAACTGAGAACTCCTTTTTTTGTCAAGTTTCAAAGAGCTACTACAAACCATGTTGGATTTAGAGTTCCAAATTCATCTTTCTATATAGGAGAGAACAGAGGGAAACCTAAATATAAAAACTGCTACTGAAGACGAACGCTTCAACCTAGAAGAACAAAATTTGGTGAGCCAAGTGGGATTTGTGTATTGATCATTACTACCAAGCATCATCAAGATTGGGTGAGAAAATATTTGCTGGTATTTTGGAAACTCGTTATTTCTTAGAAGCTTGGCAACCCATCTCAATGAAAGTGATTTCCACAGTCTGTGCCTAGGTCTACTTTAAGAGGAAACAAACCATAGAGACAAAACTGAGAACTCCTTTATTTTGTCAACTTTCAAAGAGCTACTACAAACCATGTTGGATTTAGAGTTCCAAATTCATCTATCTATATAGGAGAGAACAGAGGGAAACCTAAATATAAAAACTACTACTGTAGACGAAAGCTTCAACCTAGAAGAACTAAATTTGGTGAGCCAAGTGGGATTTGTGTACTGATCATTACCACCAAGTATTATCAAGATTGGGTGAAAAAATATTTGCTGGTATTTCGGAAATTCGTTATTTCGTAGAAACTTGGCAACCCCTCTCAATGAAAGTGCTTTCCACAGTCTGTGCCTAGGTCTACTTTAAGACGAAACAAACCATAGAGAAAAAACTGAGAACTCCTTTATTTTGTCAAGTTTCAAAGAGCTACTACAAACCATGTTGGATTTAGAGTTCCAAATTCATCTATCTATATGGGAGAGAACAGAGGGAAACCTAAATATAAAAACTGCTACTGTAGACGAACGCTACAACCTAGAAGAACAAAATTTGGTGAGCCAAGTGGGATTTGTGTACTGATCATTACCACCAAGTATCATCAAGATTGGGTGAAAAAATATTTGCTGGTATTTCGGAAACTCGTTATTTCGTAGAAGCTTGGCAACCCCTCTCAATGAAAGTGCTTTCCACAGTCTGTGCCTAGGGCTACTTGAAGAGGAAACAAACAATAGAGACAAAACTGAGAACTCCTTTATTTTGTCAAGTTTCAAAGAGCTACTACAAACCATGTTGGATTTAGAGTTCCAAATTCATCTATCTAAATACGAGAGAACAAAGGGAAACCTAAATATAAAAACTGCTACTGTAGACGAAAGCTTCAAACTAGAAGAACAAAATTTCGTGAGCCAAGTGGGATTTGTGTACTGATCATTACCACCAAGAATCATCAAATTTGGGTGAAAAAATATTTGCTGTTATTTCGAAACTCGTTATTTCTTAGAAGCTTGGCAACCCCTCTCAATGAAAGTGCGTTTCCACAGTCTGTGCCTAGGGATACTTGAAGAGGACACAAACCATAGAGACAAAACTGAGAACTCCTTTATTTTGTCAAGTTTCAAAGAGCTACTACAAACCATGTTGGATTTAAAGTTCCAAATACATCTTTCTATATGAGAGAATAGAGGGAAACCTAAATATAAAAACTGCTACTGTAGACGAACGCTTCAACCTAGAAGAACAAAATTTGGTGAGCCAAGTGGGATTTGTGTACTGATCATTAGCTCCAAGTATCATCAAGATTGGGTGAAAAAATATTTGCTGGTATTTCGGAAACTCGTAATTTCTTAGAAGCTTGGCAACCCCTCTCAATGAAAGTGCTTTTCCACAGTCTGGGCCTAGGGCTACTTGAAGAGGAAACAAACCATAGAGAAAAAACTGAGAACTCCTTTATTTTGTCAAGTTTCAAAGAGCTACTACAAACCATGTTGGATTTAGAGTTCCAAATTCATCTATCTATATAGGAGAGAACCGGGGGAAACTTAAATATAAAAACTGCTACTGTAGACGAACGCTTCAACCTAGAAGAACAAACTTTGGTAAGCCAAGTGGGATTTGTGTACTGATCATTACCACCAAGTATCATCAAGATTGGGTGAAAAAATATTTGCTGGTATTTCGGAAACTCGTTATTTCTTAGAAGCTTGGCAACCCCTCTCAATGAAAGTGCTATTCCACAGTAGTGCCTAGGGCTACTTTAAGAGGAAACAAACCATAGAGGCAAATCTGAGAACTCCTTTATTTTGTCAAGTTTCAAAGAGCTACTACAAACCATGTTGGATTTAGAGTTTCAAATTCATCTATCTATATATGAGAGAGCAGAGGGAAACCTAAATATAAAAACTGCTACTGTAGACGAACGCTTCAACATAGAAGAACAAAATTTGGTAAGCCAAGTGGGATTTGTGTACTGATCATTACCACCAAGTATCATCAAGATTGGGTGAAAAAATATTTGCTGGTATTTCGGAAACTCGTTACTTCTTAGAAGCTTGGCAACCCCTCTCAATGAAAGTGCTTTTCCACAGTCTGTGCCTACGGCTACTTGAAGAGGAAACAAACCATAGAGACAAATCTGAGACCTCCTTTATTTTGTCAAGTTCCAAATAGCTACTACAAACCATGTTTGATTTAGAGTTCCAAATTCATCTATCTATATATGAGAGAACAGAGTGAAACCTAAATATAAAAACTGCTACTGTAGACGAACGCTTCAACCTAGAAGAACAAAATTTGGTGAGCCAAGTGGGATTTGTGTACTGATCATTACCACCAAGTATCATCAAGATTGGGTGAAAAAATATTTGCTGGTATTTCGGAAACTCGTTATTTCTTAGAAGATTGGAACCCCTCTCAACTAAAGTGCTTTTCCACAGTCTGTGCCTAGGGCTACTTGAAGAGGAAACAAACCATAGCGACAAAACTGAGAACTCCTTTTTTTGTCAAGTTTCAAAGAGCTACTACAAACCATGTTGGATTTAGAGTTCCAAATTCATCTTTCTATATAGGAGAGAACAGAGGGAATCCTAAATATAAAAACTGCTACTGAAGACGAACGCTTCAACCTAGAAGAACAAAATTTGGTGAGCCAAGTGGGATTTGTGTATTGATCATTACTACCAAGTATCATCAAGATTGGGTGAGAAAATATTTGCTGGTATTTTGGAAACTCGTTATTTCTTAGAAGCTTGGCAACCCATCTCAATGAAAGTGATTTCCACAGTCTGTGCCTAGGTCTACTTTAAGAGGAAACAAACCATAGAGACAAAACTGAGAACTCCTTTATTTTGTCAACTTTCAAAGAGCTACTACAAACCATGTTGGATTTAGAGTTCCAAATTCATCTATCTATATAGGAGAGAACAGAGGGAAACCTAAATATAAAAACTACTACTGTAGACGAAAGCTTCAACCTAGAAGAACTAAATTTGGTGAGCCAAGTGGGATTTGTGTACTGATCATTACCACCAAGTATTATCAAGATTGGGTGAAAAAATATTTGCTGGTATTTCGGAAATTCGTTATTTCGTAGAAACTTGGCAACCCCTCTCAATGAAAGTGCTTTCCACAGTCTGTGCCTAGGGCTACTTGAAGAGGAAACAAACCATAGAGACAAAACTGAGAACTCCTTTATTTTGTCAAGTTTCAAAGAGCTACTACAAACCATGTTGGATTTAGAGTTCCAAATTCATCTATCTATATAGGAGAGAACAGAGGGAAACCTAAATATAAAAACTGCTACTGTAGACGAACGCTTCAACCTAGAAGAACAAAATTTGGTGAGCCAAGTGGGATTTGTGTACTGATCATTACCAAAAAGAATCATCAAATTTGGGTGAAAAAATATTTGCTGATATTTCGGTAACTC
This sequence comes from Callospermophilus lateralis, assembly GCF_048772815.1. NCBI lineage: Eukaryota > Metazoa > Chordata > Mammalia > Rodentia > Sciuridae > Callospermophilus > Callospermophilus lateralis. Next base: position 64,272 of record NW_027513481.1, read on the forward strand.
GTTATTTCTTAGAAGCTTGGCAACCCCTCTCAATGAAAGTGCTTTTCCATAGTCTGTGCCTAGGGCTACTTGACGAGGAAACAAACCATAGAGACAAAATTTAGAACTCCTTTATTTTGTCAAGTTTCAAAGAGCTACTACAATCCATGTTGGATTTAGAGTTCCAAATTCATCTATCTATATAGGAAAGAACAGAGGGAAACCTAAATATAAAAACTGCTACGGTAGACGAACGCTTCAACCTAGAAGAACAAAATTTGGTGAGCCAAGTGGGATTTGTGTACTGATCATTACCACCAAGTATCATCAAGATTGGGTGAAAAAATATTTGCTGGTATTTCGGAAACTCGTTATTTCTTAGAAGCTTGGCAACCCCTCTCAATGAAAGTGCTTTCCACAGTCTGTGCCTAGGGCTACTTGAAGAGGAAACAAACCATAGAGACAAAACTGAGAACGCCTTTATTTTGTCAAGTTTCAAAGAGCTACTACAAACCATGTTGGATTTAGAGTTCCAAATTCATCTATCTATATAGGAGAGAACAGAGGGAAACCTAAATATAAAAACTGCTACTGTAGACGAAAGCTTCAACCTAGAAGAACAAAATTTGGTGAGCCAAGTGGGTTTTGTGTACTGATCATTACCACCAAGTATTATCAAGTTTGGGTGAAAAAATATTTGCTGGTATTTCGGAAACTCGTTATTTCATAGAAGCTTGGCAACCCCTCTCAATGAAAGTGCTTTCCACAGTCTGTGCCTAGGGCTACTTGAAGAGGAAACAAACCATAGAGACAAAACTGAGAACTCCTTTATTTTGTCAAGTTTCAAAGATGTACTACAAACCATGTTGGATTTAGAGTTCCAAATTCATCTATCTATATATCAGAGAATCGAGGGAAACCTAAATATAAAAACTGCTACTGTAGACGAACGCTTCAACCTAGAAGAACAAAATTTGGTGAGCCAAGTGGAATTTGTGTACTGATCATTACCACCAAGTATCATCAATATTGGGTGAAAAAATATTTGCTGGTATTTCGGAAACTCGTTATTTCTTAGAAGCTTTCAACCCCTCAAAATGAAAATGATTTTCTACAGTCTGTGGCTAGGGCTATGGTAAGAGGAAACAAACCATAGAGACAAATCTGAGAACTCCATTATTTTGTCAAGTTTCAAAGAGCTACTACAAACCATGTTGGATTTAGAGTTCCAAATTCATCTATCTATATAGGAGAGAACAGAGGGAAACCTAAATACAAAAACTCCTACTGTAGACGAACGCTTCAACTTAGAAGAACAAAATTTGGTAAGCCAAGTGGAATTTTTGTACTGATCATTACCTCCAAGTATCATCAAGATTGGGTGAAAAAATATTTGCTGGTATTTCGGAAACTCGTTATTTCTTAGAAGCTTGGCAACCCCTCTCAATGAAAGTGCTTTTCCACAGTCTGCGCCTAGGGCTACTTGAAGAGGAAACAAGCCATAGAGACAAATCTGAGAACTCCTTTATTTTGTCAAGTTTCAAAGAGCTACTACAAACCATGTTGGATTTAGAGTTCCAAATTCATCTACCTATATAGGAGAGAACAGAGGGAAACCTAAATATAAAAACTGCTACTGTAGACGAAAGCTTCAAACTAGAAGAACAAAATTTGGTGAGCAAAGTGGGATTTGTGTACTGATCATTACCACCAAGAATCATCAAATTTGGGTGAAAAAATATTTGCTGTTATTTCGAAACTCGTTATTTCTTAGAAGCGTGGCAACCCCTCTCAATGAAAGTGCGTTTCCACAGTCTGTGCCTAGGGCTACTTGAAGAGGAAACAAACCATAGAGACAAAACTGAGAACTCCTTTATTTTGTCAAGTTTCAAAGAGCTACTACAAACCATGTTGGATTTAGAGTTCCAAATACATCTTTCTATATGAGAGAACAGAGGGAAACCTAAATATAAAAACTGCTACTGTAGATGAAAGCTTCAACCTAGAAGAACAAAATTTGGTGAGCCAAGTCGGATTTGTGTCCTGATCATTAGCTCCAAGTATCATCAAGATTGGGTGAAAAAATATTTGCTGGTATTTCGGAAACTCGTAATTTCTTAGAAGCTTGGCAACCCCTCTCAATGAAAGTGCTTTTCCACAGTCTGGGCCTAGGGCTACTTGAAGAGGAAACAAACCATAGAGACAAAACTGAGAACTCCTTTATTTTGTCAAGTTTCAAAGAGCTACTACAAACCATGTTGGATTTAGAGTTCCAAATTCATCTATCTATATAGGAGAGAACCGGGGGAAACTTAAATATAAAAACTGCTACTGTAGACGAACGCTTCAACCTAGAAGAACAAAATTTGGTAAGCCAAGTGGGATTTGTGTACTGATCATTACCACCAAGTATCATCAAGATTGGGTGAAAAAATATTTGCTGGTATTTCGGAAACTCGTTATTTCTTAGAAGCTTGGCAACCCCTCTCAATGAAAGTGCTATTCCACAGTCTGTGCCTAGGGCTACTTTAAGAGCAAACAAACCATAGAGGCAAATCTGAGAACTCCTTTATTCTGTCAAGTTTCAAAGAGCTACTACAAACCATGTTGGATTTAGAGTTCCAAATTCATCTATCTATATATGAGAGAGCAGAGGGAAACCTAAATACAAAAACTGCTACTGTAGAAGAACGCTTCAACATAGAAGAACAAAATTTGGTAAGCCAAGTGGGATTTGTGTACTGATCATTACCACCAAGTATCATCAAGATTGGGTGAAAAAATTTGCTGGTATTTCGGAAACTCGTTACTTCTTAGAAGCTTGGCAACCCCTCTCAATGAAAGTGCTTTTCCACAGTCTGTGCCTACGGCTACTTGAAGAGGAAACAAACCATAGAGACAAATCTGAGACCTCCTTTATTTTGTCAAGTTCCAAATAGCTACTACAAACCATGTTGGATTTAGAGTTCCAAATTCATCTATCTATTTAGGAGAGAACAGAGAGAAACCTAAATATAAAAACTGCTACTGTAGAAGAACGCTTCTACCTAGAAGAACAAAATTTGGTGAGCCAAGTGGGATTTGTGTACTGATCATTACCACCAAGTATCAACAAGATTGTGTGAAAAAATATTTGCTGGTATTTCGGAAACTCGTTATTTCTTAGAAGCTTGGCAACCCATCTCAATGAAAGTGCTTTCCACAGTCTGTGCCTAGGGCTACTTGAAGAGGAAACAAACCATAGAGACAAAACTGAGAACTCCTTTATTTTGTCACGTTTCAAAGAGCTACTACAAACCATGTTGGATTTAGAGTTCCAAATTCATCTATCTATATAGGAGAGAACAGAGAGAAACCTAAATATAAAAACTGCTACTGTAGACGAACGCTTCAACCTAGAAGAACAAAATTTGGTAAGCCAAGTGGGATTTGTGTACTGATCATTTCCACCAAATATCATCAAGATTGGGTGAAAAAATATTTGCTGGTATTTCGGAAACTCGTTATTTCTTAGAAGCTTGTCAACCCCTCTCAATGAAAGTGCTATTCCACAGTCTGTGCCTAGGGCTACTTTAAGAGGAAACAAACCATAGAGGCAAATCTGAGAACTCCTTTATTTTGTCAAGTTTCAAAGAGCTACTACAAAACATGTTGGATTTAGAGTTCCAAATTCATCTATCTATATATGAGAGAACAAAGGGAAACCTAAATATAAAAACTGCTACTGTAGACGAAAGCTTCAAACTAGAAGAACAAAATTTCGTGAGCCAAGTGGGATTTGTGTACTGATCATTACCACCAAGAATCATCAAATTTGGGTGAAAAAATATTTGCTGGTATTTCGAAACTTGTTATTTCTTAGAAGCTTGGCAACCCCTCTCAATTAAAGTGCTTTTCCACAGTCTGTGCCTATAGCTACTTGAAGAGGAAACAAACCATAGAGACAAATCTGAGACCTCCTTTATTTTGTCAAGTTTCAAAGAGCTACTACAAACCCTATTGGATTTAGAGTTCCAAATTCATCTATCTATACAGGAGAGAACAGAGAGAAACCTAAATATAAAAACTGCTACTGTAGACGAACGCTTCAAACTAGAAGAACAAAATTTGGTGAGCCAAGTGGGATTTGTGTACTGATCATTACCACCAAGTATCAACAAGATTGTGTGAAAAAATATTTGCTGGTATTTCGAAACTCGTTATTTCTTAGAAGTTGGCAACCCCTCTCAATGACAGTGCTTTCCCACAGTCTGTGCCTACGGCTACTTGAAGAGGAAACAAACCATAGAGACAAATCTGAGACCTCCTTTATTTTGTCAAGTTTCAAAGAGCTACTACAAACCATGTTGGATTTAGAGTTCCAAATTCATCTATCTATATAGGAGAGAACAGAGAGAAACCTAAATATAAAAACTGCTACTGTAGCGAACGCTTCAACCTAGAAGAACAAAATTTGGTGAGCCAAGTGGGATTTGTATACTGATCATTACCACCAAGTATCAACAAGATTGTGTGAAATAATATTTGCTGGTATTTCGGAAACTCGTTATTTCTTAGAAGCTTGGCAACCAATCTCAATGAAAGTGCTTTCCACAGTCTATGCCTAGGGCTACTTGAAGAGGAAACAAACCATAGAGGCAAATCTGAGAACTGCTTTATTTTGTCAAGTTTCAAAGAGCTACTACAAACCATGTTGGATTTAGAGTTCCAAATTCATCTATCTATATAGGAGAGAATCAAGGGAAACTTAAATATAAAAACTGCTACTGTAGACGAACGCTTCAACCTAGAACAAAATTTGGTAAGGCAAGTGGGATTTGTGTACTGATCATTTCCACCAAGTATCATCAAGTTTGGGTGAAAAAATATTTGCTGGTATTTCGGAAACTCGTTATTTCTTAGAAGCTTGGCAACCCCTCTCAATGAAAGTGCTATTCCACAGTCTGTGCCTAGGGCTACTTTAAGAGGAAACAAACCATAGAGGCAAATCTGAGAACTCCTTTATTTTGTCAAGTTTCAAAGAGCTACTACAAAACATGTTGGATTTAGAGTTCCAAATTCATCTATCTATATATGAGAGAACAAAGGGAAACCTAAATATAAAAACTGCTACTGTAGACGAAAGCTTCAAACTAGAAGAACAAAATTTCGTGAGCCAAGTGGGATTTGTGTTCTGATCATTACCACCAAGAATCATCAAATTTGGGTGAAAAAATATTTGCTGGTATTTCGAAACTCGTTATTTCTTAGAAGCTTGGCAACCCCTCTCAATTAAAGTGCTTTTCCACAGTCTGTGCCTAGGGCTAAATGAAGAGGAAACAAACCATAGAGACAAATCTGAGACCTCCTTTATTTTGTCAAGTTTCAAAGAGCTACTACAAACCCTGTTGGATTTAGAGTTCCAAATTCATCTAACTATATAGGAGAGAACACAGAGAAACCTAAATATAAAAACTGCTACTGTAGACGAACGCTTCAGCCTAGAAGAACAAAATTTGGTGAGCCAAGTGGGATTTGTGTACTGATCATTACCACCAAGTATCAACAAGATTGTGTGAAAAAATATTTACTGGTATTTCGGAAACTCGTTATTTCTTAGAAGCTTGGCAACCCATCTCAATGAAAGTGCTTTCCACAGTCTGTGCCAAGGGCTACTTGAAGAGGAAACAAACCATAGAGACAAAACTGGGATCTCCTTTATTTTGTCAAGTTTCAAAAAGCTACTACAAACCATGTTGGATTTAGAGTTCCAAATTCATCTTTCTATATAGGAGAGAACAGAGGGAAACCTAAATATAAAAACTGCTACTGTAGACGAACGCTTCAACCAAGAGGAACAAAATTTGGTGAGCCATGTGGGATTTGTGTATTGATCATTAGCTCCAAGTATCATCAAGATTGGGTGTAAAAATATTTGCTGGTATTTCGGAAACTCGTTATTTCTTAGAAGCTTGGCAAACCCTCTCAATGAAAGTGCTTTTCCAAAGTCTGTGCCTAGGGCTACTTGAAGAGGAAACAAACCATAGAGAAAAATCGGAGAACTTCTTTATTTTGTCAAGTTTCAAAGAGCTACTACAAACCATGTTGGATTTAGAGTTCCAAATTCATCTATCTATATAGGAGAGAACCGAGGGAAACTTAAATATAAAAACTGCTACTGTAGACGAACGCTTCAACCTAGAAGAACAAAATTTCGTGAGCCAAGTGGGATTTGTGTACTGATCATTACCACCAAGAATCATCAAATTTGGGTGAAAAAATATTTGCTGGTATTTCGAAACTCGTTATTTCTTAGAAGCTTGGCAACCCCTCTCAATGAAAGTGCTTTCCCACAGTCTGTGCCTACGGCTACTTGAAGAGGAAACAAACCATAGAGACAAATCTGAGACCTACTTTATTTTGTCAAGTTTCAAAGAGCTAGTACAAACCATGTTGGATTTAGAGTTCCAAATTCATCTATCTATATAGGAGAGAACAGAGAGAAACCTAAATATAAAAACTGCTACTGTAGACGAACGCTTCAACTTAGAAGAACAAAATTTGGTGAGCCAAGTGGGATTTGTATACTGATCATTACCACCAAGTATCAACAAGATTGTGTGAAATAATATTTGCTGGTATTTCGGAAACTCGTAATTACTTAGAAGCTTGGCAACCCATCTCAATGAAAGTGCTTTCCACAGTCTGTAGCTAGGGCTACTTGAAGAGGAAACAAACCATAGAGACAAAACTGAGAACTCCTTTATTTTGTCAAGTTTCAAAGAGCTACTACAAAACATGTTGGATTTAGAGTTCCAAATTCATCTATCTATATAGGAGAGAACCGAGGGAAACTTAAATATAAAAACTGCTACTGTAGACGAACGCTTCAACCTAGAAGAACAAAATTTCGTGAGCCAAGTGGGATTTGTGCACTGATCATTACCACCAAGAATCATCAAATTTGGGTGAAAAAATATTTGCTGGTATTTCGAAACTCGTTATTTCTTAGAAGCTTGGCAACCCCTCTCAATGAAAGTGCTTTCCCACAGTCTGTGCCTACGGCTACTTGAAGAGGAAACAAACCATAGAGACAAATCTGAGACCTCCTTTATTTTGTCAATTTTCAAAGAGCTACTACAAACCATGTTGGATTTAGAAATCCAAATTCATCTTTCTATATAGGAGAGAACAGAGGGAAACCTAAATATAAAAACTGCTACTGTCGACGAACGCTTCAACCTAGAAGAACAAAATTTGGTGAGCCAAGTCGGATTTGTGTACTGATCATTAGCTCCAAGTATCATCAAGATTGGGAGAAAAAATATTTGCTGGTATTTCGGAAACTCGTAATTTCTTAGAAGCTGGGCAACCCCTCTCAATGAAAGTGCTTTTCCACAGTCTGTGCCTAGGGCTACTTGAAGTGCAAACAAACCATAGAGACAAAACTGAGAACTCCTTTATTTTGTCAAGTTTCAAAGAGCTACTACAAACCATGTTGGATTTAGAGTTCCAAATTCATCTATCTGTATAGGAGAGATCAGAGGGAATCCTAAATATAAAAACTGCTACTGTACACGAACGCTTCAACCTAGAAGAACTAAATTTGGTGAGCCAAGTGGGATATGTGTACTGATCATTACCAACAAGTATCATCAATATTGGGTGAAAAAATATTTGCTGGTATTTCGGAAACTCGTTATTTCTTAGAAGCTTGGGAACCCCTCTCACTGAAACTGCTTTTCCACAGTCTGTGCCTAGGGCTACTTGAAGAGGAAACAAACCATAGAGGCAAATCTGAGAACTGCTTTATTTTGTCAAGTTTCAAAGAGCTGCTACAAACCATGTTGGATTTAGAGTTCCAAATTCATCTTTCTATATAGGAGAGAACCGAGGGAAACCTAAATATAAAAACTGCTACTGTAGACGAACGCTTCAACCTAGAAGAACAAAATTTGGTAAGCCAAGTGGGATTTGTGTACTGATCATTTCCACCAAGTATCATCAAGTTTGGGTGAAAAAATATTTGCTGGTATTTCGGAAACTCGTTATTTCTTAGAAGCTTGGCAACCCCTCTCAATGAAAGTGCTATTCCACAGTCTGTGCCTAGGGCTACTTTAAGAGGAAACAAACCATAGAGGCAAATCTGAGAACTCCTTTATTTTGTCAAGTTTCAAAGAGCTACTACAAACCATGTTGGATTTAGAGTTCCAAATTCATCTTTGTATATAGGAGAGAACAGAGGGAAACCTAAATATAAAAACTGCTACTGTAGATGAACGCTTCAACCAAGAAGAACAAAATTTGGTGAGCCAAGTGGGATTTGTGTACTGATCATTAGCTCCAAGTATCATCAAGATTGGATGAAAAAATATTTGCTGGTATTTCGGAAACTCGTTATTTCTTAGAAGCTTGGCAACCCCTCTCAATGAAAGTGCTTTTCCAAAGTCTGTGCCTAGGGCTACTTGAAGAGGAAACAAACCATAGAGAAAAATCGGAGAACTCCTTTATTTTGTCAAGTTTCAAAGAGCTACTACAAACCATGTTGGATTTAGAGTTCCAAATTCATCTATCTATATAGGAGAGAACCGAGGGAAACTTAAATATAAAAACTGCTACTGTAGACGAACGCTTCAACCTAGAAGAACAAAATTTCGTGAGCCAAGTGGGATTTGTGTACTGATCATTACCACCAAGAATCATCAAATTTGGGTGAAAAAATATTTGCTGGTATTTCGAAACTCGTTATTTCTTAGAAGCTTGGCAACCCCTCTCAATGAAAGTGCTTTCCCACAGTCTGTGCCTACGGCTACTTGAAGAGGAAACAAACCATAGAGACAAATCTGAGACCTCCTTTATTTTGTCAAGTTTCAAAGAGCTACTACAAACCATGTTGGATTTAGAGTTCCAAATTCATCTATCTATATAGGAGAGAACAGAGAGAAACCTAAATATAAAAACTGCTACTCTAGCGAACGCTTCAACCAAGAAGAACAAAATTTGGTGAGCCAAGTGGGATTTGTATACTGATCATTACCACCAAGTATCAACAAGATTGTGTTAAATAATATTTGCTGGTATTTCGGAAACTCGTAATTTCTTAGAAGCTTGGCAACCCATCTCAATGAAAGTGCTTTCCACAGTCTGTGCCTAGGGCTACTTGAAGAGGAAACAAACCATAGACACAAAACTGAGAACTCCTTTATTTTGTCAAGTTTCAAAGAGCTACTACAAAACATGTTGGATTTAGAGTTCCAAATTCATCTATCTATAAAGGAGAGAACCGAGGGAAACTTAAATATAAAAACTGCTACTGTAGACGAACGCTTCAACCTAGAAGAACAAAATTTCGTGAGCCAAGTGGGATTTGTGCACTGATCATTACCACCAAGAATCATCAAATTTGGGTGAAAAAATATTTGCTGGTATTTCGAAACTCGTTATTCATTAGAAGCTTGGCAACCCCTCTCAATGAAAGTGCTTTCCCACAGTCTGTGCCTACGGCTACTTGAAGAGGAAACAAACCATAGAGACAAATCTGAGACCTACTTTTTTTTGTCAAGTTTCAAAGAGCTACTACAAACCATGTTGGATTTAGAGTTCCAAATTCATCTATCAATATAGGAGAGAACAGACAGAAACCTAAATATAAAAACTGCTACTGTAGACGAACGCTTCAACCTAGAAGAACAAAATTTGGTGAGAAAAGTGGGATTTGTGTACTGATCATTACCACCAAGAATCATCAAATTTGGGTGAAAAAATATTTGCTGGTATTTCGAAATTTGTTATTTCTTAGAAGCTTGGCAACCCCTCTCAATTAAAGTGCTTTTCCACAGTCTGTGCTTAGGGCTACTTGAAGAGGAAACAAACCATAGAGACAAATCTGAGACCTCCATTATTTTGTCAAGTTTCAAAGAGCTACTACAAACCCTGTTGGATTTAGAGTTCCAAATTCATCTAACTATATAGGAGAGAACAGAGAGAAACCTAAATATAAAAACTGCTACTGTAGACGAACGTTTCAACCTAGAAGAACAAAATTTGGTGAGCCAAGTGGGATTTGTGTACTGATCATTACCACCAAGTATCAACAAGATTGTGTGAAAAAATATTTGCTGGTATTTCGGAAACTCGTTATTTCTTAGAAGCTTGGCAACCCATCTCAATGAAAGTGCTTTCCACAGTCTGTGCCTAGGGCTACTTGAAGAGGAAACAAACCATAGAGACAAAACTGGGAACTCCTTTATTTTGTCAAGTTTCAAAGAGCTACTACAAACCATGTTGGATTTAGAGTTCCAAATTCATCTTTCTATATAGGAGAGAACAGAGGGAAACCTAAATATAAAAACTGCTACTGTAGACGAACGCTTCAACCTAGAAGAACAAAATTTCGTGAGCCAAGTGGGATTTGTGCACTGATCATTACCACCAAGAATCATCAAATTTGGGTGAAAAAATATTTGCTGGTATTTCGAAACTCGTTATTTCTTAAAAGCTTGGCAACCCCTCTCAATGAAAGTGCTTTCCCACAGTCTGTGCCTACGGCTACTTGAAGAGGAAACAAACCATAGAGACAAATCTGAGACCTCCTTTATTTTGTCAAGTTTCAAAGAGCTACTACAAACCATGTTGGATTTAGAATTCCAAATTCATCTTTCTATATAGGAGAGAACAGAGGGAAACCTAAATATAAATACTGCTACTGTCGACGAACGCTTCAACCTAGAAGAACAAAATTTGGTGAGCCAAGTCGGACTTGTGTACTGATCATTAGCTCCAAGTATCATCAAGATTGGGAGAAAAAATATTTGCTGGTATTTCGGAAACTCGTAATTTCTTAGAAGCTGGGCAACCCCTCTCAATGAAAGTGCTTTTCCACAGTCTGTCCTAGGGCTACTTGAAGTGCAAACAAACCATAGAGACAAAACTGAGAACTCCTTTATTTTGTCAAGTTTCAAAGAGCTACTACAAACCATGTTGGATTTAGAGTTCCAAATTCATCTATCTGTATAGGAGAGATCAGAGGGAAACCTAAATATAAAAACTGCTACTGTACACGAACGCTTCAACCTAGAAGAACTAAATTTGGTGAGCCAAGTGGGATATGTGTACTGATCATTAGCAACAAGTATCATCAAGATTGGGTGAAAAAATATTTGCTGGTATTTCGGAAACTCGTTATTTCTTAGAAGCTTGGCAACCCCTCTCACTGAAACTGCTTTTCCACAGTCTGTGCTTGGGCTACTTGAAAAGGAAACAAACCATAGAGGCAAATCTGAGAACTGTTTTATTTTGTCAAGTTTCAAAGAGCTACTACAATCCATGTTGGATTTAGAGTTCCAAATTCATCTTTCTATATAGGAGAGAACCGAGGGAAACCTAAATATAAAAACTGCTACTGTAGACGAACGCTTCAACCTAGAAGAACAAAATTTGGTAAGCCAAGTGGGATTTGTGTACTGATCATTTCCACCAAGTATCATCAAGTTTGGGTGAAAAAATATTTGCTGGTATTTCGAAACTCGTTATTTCTTAGAAGCTTGGCAACCCCTCTCAATGAAAGTGCTATTCCACAGTCTGTGCCTAGGGCTACTTTAAGAGGAAACAAACCATAGAGGCAAATCTGAGAACTCCTTTATTTTGTCAAGTTTCAAAGAGCTACTACAAACCATGTTGGATTTAGAGTTCCACATTCATCTTTGTATATAGGAGAGAACAGAGGGAAACCTAAATATAAAAACTGCTACTGTAGATGAACGCTTCAACCAAGAAGAACAAAATTTGGTGAGCCAAGTGGGATTTGTGTACTGATCATTAGCTCCAAGTATCATCAAGATTGGGTGAAAAAATATTTGCTGGTATTTCGGAAACTCGTTATTTCTTAGAAGCTTGGCAACCCCTCTCAATGAAAGTGCTTTTCCAAAGTCTGTGCCTAGGGCTACTTGAAGAGGAAACAAACCATAGAGAAAAATCGGAGAACTCCTTTATTTTGTCAAGTTTCAAAGAGCTACTACAAACCATGTTGGATTTAGAGTTCCAAATTCATCTATCTATATAGGAGAGAACCGAGGGAAACTTAAATATAAAAACTGCTACTGTAGACGAACGCTTCAACCTAGAAGAACAAAATTTCGTGAGCCAAGTGGGATTTGTGTACTGATCATTACCACCAAGAATCATCAAATTTGGGTGAAAAAATATTTGCTTGTATTTCGAAACTCGTTATTTCTTAGAAGCTTGGCAACCCCTCTCAATGAAAGTGCTTTCCCACAGTCTGTGCCTACGGCTACTTGAAGAGGAAACAAACCATAGAGACAAATCTGAGACCTCCTTGATTTTGTCAAGTTTCAAAGAGCTACTACAAACCATGTTGGATTTAGAGTTCCAAATTCATCTATCTATATAGGAGAGAACAGAAAGAAACCTAAATATAAAAACTGCTACTGTAGACGAACGCTTCAACCTAGAAGAACAAAATTTGGTGAGCCAAGTGGGATTTGTGTACTGATCATTACCACCAAGAATCATCAAATTTGGGTGAAAAAATATTTGCTGGTATTTCGAAACTCATTATTTCTTAGAAGCTTGGCAACCCCTCTCAATTAAAGTGCTTTCCACAGTCTGTGCCTAGGGCTACTTGAAGAGGAAACAAACCATAGAGACAAAACTTAGAACTCCTTTATTTTGTCAAGTTTCAAAGAGCTACTACAAACCATGTTGGATTTAGAGTTCCAAATTCATCTTTCTATATAGGAGAGAACAGAGGAAACCTAAATATAAAAACTGCTACTGTAGACGAACGCTTCAACCAAGAAGAACAAAATTTGGTGAGCCAAGTGGGATTTGTGTATTGATCATTAGCTCCAAGTATCATCAAGATTGGGTGAAAAAAATATTTGCTGGTATTTCGGAAACTCGTTATTTCTTAGAAGCTTGGCAACCCCTCTCAATGAAAGTGCTTTTCCAAAGTCTGTGCCTAGGGCTACTTGAAGAGGAAACAAACCGTAGAGAAAAATCGGAGAACTCCTTTATTTTGTCAAGTTTCAAAGAGCTACTACAAACCATGTTGGATTTAGAGTTCCAAATTCATCTATCTATATAGGAGAGAACAGAGGGAAACTTAAATATAAAAACTGCTACTGTAGACGAACGCTTCAATCTAGAAGAACAAAATTTCGTGAGCCAAGTGGGATTTGTGTACTGATAATTACCACCAAGAATCATCAAATTTGGGTGAAAAAATATTTGCTGGTGTTTCGAAACTCTTTATTTCTTAGAAGTTGGCAACCCCTCTCAATGAAAGTGCTTTTCCACAGTCTGTGCCTACGGCTACTTGAAGAGGAAACAAACCATAGAGACAAATCTGAGACCTCCTTTATTTTGTCAAGTTTCAAAGAGCTACTACAAACCATGTTGGATTTAGAGTTCCAAATTCATCTATCTTTATAGGAGAGAACAGAGAGAAACCTAAATATAAAAACTGCTACTGTAGACGAACGCTTCAACCTAGAAGAACAAAATTTGGTGAGCCAAGTGGGATTTGTATACTGATCATTACCACCAAGTATCAACAAGATTGTGTGAAATAATATTTGCTGGTATTACGGAAACTCGTAATTTCTTAGAAGCTTGGCAACCCATCTCAATGAAAGTGCTTTCCACAGTCTGTGCCTAGGGCTACTTGAAGAGGAAACAAACCATAGAGACAAAACTGAGAACTCCTTTATTTTGTCAAGTTTCAAAGAGCTACTACAAAACATGTTGGATTTAGAGTTCCAAATTCATCTATCTATATAGGAGAGAACCGAGGGAAACTTAAATATAAAAACTGCTACTGTAGACGAACGCTTCAACCTAGAAGAACAAAATTTCATGAGCCAAGTGGGATTTGTGTACTGATCATTACCACCAAGAATCATCAAATTTGGGTGAAAAAATATTTGCTGGTATTTCGAAACTCGTTATATCTTAGAAGCTTGGCAACCCCTCTCAATGAAAGTGCTTTCCCACAGTCTGTGCCTACGGCTACTTGAAGAGGAAACAAACCATAGAGACAAATCTGAGACCTCCTTTATTTTGTCAAGTTTCAAAGAGCTACTACAAACCATGTTGGATTTAGAGTTCCAAATTCATCTATCTATATAGGAGAGAACAGAGAGAAACCTAAATATAAAAACTGCTACTGTAGACGAACGCTTCAACCTAGAAGAACAAAATTTGGTGAGCCAAGTGGGATTTGTGTACTGATCATTACCACCAAGAATCATCAAATTTGGGTGAAAAAATATTTGCTGGTATTTCGAAACTCATTATTTCTTAGAAGCTTGGCAACCCCTCTCAATTAAAGTGCTTTTCCACAGTCTGTGCCTAGGGCTACTTGAAGAGGAAACAAACCATAGAGACAAATCTGAGACCTCCTTTATTTTGTTAAGTTTCAAAGAGCTACTACAAACCCTGTTGGATTTAGAGTTCCAAATTCATCTAACTATATTGGAGAGAACAGAGAGAAACCTAAATATAAAAACTGCTACTGTAGACGAACGTTTCAACCTAGAAGAACAAAATTTGGTGAGCCAAGTGGGATTTGTGTACTGATCATTACCACCAAGTATCAACAAGATTGTGTGAAAAAATATTTGCTGGTATTTCGGAAACTCGTTATTTCTTAGAAGCTTGGCAACCCATCTCAATGAAAGTGCTTTCCACAGTCTGTGCCTAGGGCTACTTGAAGAGGAAACAAACCATAGAGACAAAACTGGGAACTCCTTTATTTTGTCAAGTTTCAAAGAGCTACTACAAACCATGTTGGATTTAGAGTTCCAAATTCATCTTTCTATATAGGAGAGAACAGAGGGAAACCTAAATATAAAAACTGCTACTGTAGACGAACGTTTCAACCTAGAAGAACAAAATTTGGTGAGCCAAGTGGGATTTGTGTACTGATCATTACCACCAAGAATCATCAAAGTTGGGTGAAAAAATATTTGCTGGTATTTCAAAACTCGTTATTTCTTAGAAGCTTGGCAACCCCTCTCAATGAAAGTGCTTTCCCACAGTCTGTGCCTACGGCTACTTGAAGAGGAAACAAACCATAGAGACAAATCTGAGACCTCCTTTATTTTGTCAAGTTTCAAAGAGCTACTACAAACCATGTTGGATTTAGAATTCCAAATTCATCTTTCTATATAGGAGAGAACAGAGGGAAACCTAAATATAAAAACTGCTACTGTACACGAACGCTTCAACCTAGAAGAACTAAATTTGGTGAGCCAAGTGGGATATGTGTACTGCTCATTAGCAACAAGTATCATCAAGATTGGGTGAAAAAATATTTGCTGGTATTTCGGAAACTCGTTATTTCTTAGAAGCTTGGCAACCCCTCTCACTGAAACTGCTTTTCCACAGTCTGTGCCTAGGGCTACTTTAAAAGGAAACAAACCATAGAGGCAAATCTGAGAACTGCTTTATTTTGTCAAGTTTCAAAGAGCTACTACAAACCATGTTGGATTTAGAGTTCCAAATTCATCTTTCTATATAGGAGAGAACCGAGGGAAACCTAAATATAAAAACTGCTACTGTAGACGAACGCTTCAACCTAGAAGAACAAAATTTGGTAAGCCAAGTGGGATTTGTGTACTGATCATTTCCACCAAGTATCATCAAGTTTGGGTGAAAAAATATTTGCTGGTATTTCGGAAACTCGTTATTTCTTAGAAGCTTGGCAACCCCTCTCAATGAAAGTGCTATTCCACAGTCTGTGCCTAGGGCTATTTTAAGAGGAAACAAACCATAGAGGCAAATATGAGAACTCCTTTATTTTGTCAAGTTTCAAAGAGCTACTACAAACCATGTTGGATTTAGAGTTCCAAATACATCTTTCTATATAGGAGAGAACAGAGGGAAACCTAAATATAAAAACTGCTACTGTAGACGAACGCTTCAACCAAGAAGAACAAAATTTGGTGAGCCAAGTGGGATTTGTGTATTGATCATTAGCTCCAAGTATCATCAAGATTGGGTGAAAAAAATATTTGCTGGTATTTCGGATACTCGTTATTTCTTAGAAGCTTGGCAACCCCTCTCAATGAAAGTGCTTTTCTAAAGTCTGTGCCTAGGGCTACTTGAAGAGGAAACAAACCATAGAGAAAAATCGGAGAACTCCTTTATTTTGTCAAGTTTCAAAGAGCTACTACAAACCATGTTGGATTTAGAGTTCCAAATTCATCTATCTATATAGGAGAGAACCCAGGGAAACTTAAATATAAAAACTGCTACTGTAGACGAACGCTTCAATCTAGAAGAACAAAATTTCGTGAGCCAAGTGGGATTTGTGTACTGATCATTACCACCAAGAATCATCAAATTTGGGTGAAAAAATATTTGCTGGTATTTCGAAACTCTTTATTTCTTAGAAGCTTGGCAACCCCTCTCAATGAAAGTGCTTTCCCACAGTCTGTGCATACTGCTACATGAAGAGGAAACAAACCATAGAGACAAATCTGAGACCTCCTTTATTTTGTCAAGTTTCAAAGAGCTACTACAAACCATGTTGGATTTAGAGTTCCAAATTCATCTATCTATATAGGAGAGAACAGAGAGAAACCTAAATATAAAAACTGCTACTGTAGACGAACGCTTCAACCTAGAAGAATAAAATTTGATGAGCCAAGTGGGATTTGTATACTGATCATTAGCACCAAGTATCAACAAGATTGTGTGAAATAATATTTGCTGGTATTTCGGAAACTCGTAATTTCTTAGAAGCTTGGCAACCCATCTCAATGAAAGTGCTTTCCACAGTCTGTGCCTAGGGCTAATTGAAGAGGAAACAAACCATAGAGACAAAACTGAGAACTCCTTTATTTTGTCAAGTTTCAAAGAGCTACTAGAAACCATGTTGGATTTAGAGTTCCAAATTCATCTTTCTATATAGGAGAGAACAGAGGGAAACCTAAATATAAAAACTGCTACTGTAGACGAACGCTTCCACCAAGAAGAACAAAATTTGGTGATCCAAGTGGGATTTGTGTACTGATCATTAGCTCCAAGTATCATCAAGATTGGGTGAAAAAATATTTGCTGGTATTTCGGAAACTCGTTATTTCTTAGAAGCTTGGCAACCCCTCTCAATGAAAGTGCTTTTCCAAAGTCTGTGCCTAGGGCTACTTGAAGAGGAAACAAACCATAGAGAAAAATCGGAGAACTCCTTTATTTTGTCAAGTTTCAAAGAGCTACTACAAACCATGTTGGATTTAGAGCTCCAAATTCATCTATCTATATAGGAGAGAACAGAGAGAAACCTAAATATAAAAACTGCTACTGTAGACGAACGCTTCAACCTAGAAGAACAAAATTTGGTGAGCCAAGTGGGATTTGTATACTGATCATTAGCACCAAGTATCAACAAGATTGTGTGAAAAAATTTTTGCTGGTATTTCGGAAACTCGTTATTTCTTAGAAGCTTGGCAACCCATCTCAATGAAAGTGCTTTCCACAGTCTGTCCCTAGGGCTACTTGAAGAGGAAACAAACCATAAAGACAAAACTGAGAACTCCTTTATTTTGTCAAGTTTCAAAGATCTACTACAAACCATGTTGGATTTAGAGTTCCAAATTCATCTTTCTATATAGGAGAGAACAGAAGGAAACCTAACTATAAAAACTGCTACTGTAGACGAACGCTTCAACCAAGAAGAACAAAATTTGGTGTGCCAAGTGGGATTTGTGTACTGATCATTAGCTCCAAGTATCATCAAGATTGGGTGAAAAAATATTTGCTGGTATTTCGGAAACTCGTTATTTCTTAGAAGCTTGGCAACCCCTCTCAATGAAAGTGCTTTTCCAAAGTTTGTGCCTAGGGCTACTTGAAGAGGAAACAAACCATAGAGACAAAACTGAGAACTCCTTTATTTTGTCAAGTTTCAAAGAGCTACTACAAAACATGTTGGATTTAGAGTTCCAAGTTCATCTATCTATATAGGAGAGAACCGAGGGAAACTTAAATATAAAAACTGCTACTGTAGACGAACGCTTCAACCTAGAAGAACAAAATTTCGTGAGTCAAGTGGGATTCGTGTGCTGATCATTACCACCAAGAATCATCAAATTTGGGTGAAAAAATATTTGCTGGTATTTCGAAACTCGTTATATCTTAGAAGCTTGGCAACCCCTCTCAATGAAAGTGCTTTCCCACAGTCTGTGCCTACGGCTACTTGAAGAGGAAACAAACCATAGAGACAAATCTGAGACCTCCTTTATATTGTCAAGTTTCAAAGAGCTACTACAAACCATGTTGGATTTAGAGTTCCAAATTCATCTATCTATATAGGAGAGAACAGAGAGAAACCTAAATATAAAAACTGCTACTGTAGACGAACGCTTCAACCTAGAAGAACAAAATTTGGTGAGCCAAGTGGGATTTGTGTACTGATCATTACCACCAAGAATCATCAAATTTGGGTGAAAAAATATTTGCTGGTATTTCGAAACTCATTATTTCTTAGAAGCTTGGCAACCCCTCTCAATTAAAGTGCTTTTCCACAGTCTGTGCCTAGGGCTACTTGAAGAGGAAACAAACCATAGAGACAAATCTGAGACCTCCTTTATTTTGTTAAGTTTCAAAGAGCTACTACAAACCCTGTTGGATTTAGAGTTCCAAATTCATCTAACTGTATTGGAGAGAACAGAGAGAAACCTAAATATAAAAACTGCTACTGTAGACGAACGCTTCAACCTAGAAGAACAAAATTTGGTGAGCCAAGTGGGATTTGTGTACTGATCATTACCACCAAGTATCATCAAGTTTGGGTGAAAAAATATTTGATAGTATTTCGGAAACTCGTTATTTCTTAGAAGCTTGGCAACCCCTCTCAATGAAAATGATTTTCCACAGTCTGTGCCTAGGGCTATGTGAAGAGGAAACAGACCATAGAGACAAATCTGAGAACTCCTTTATTTTGTCAAGTTTCAAAGAGCTACTACAAACCATGTTGGATTTAGAGTTCCAAATTCATCTATCTATATAGGAGAGAACAGAGGGAAACCTAAATATAAAAACTGTTACTGTAGACGAACGCTTCAACTTAGAAAACAAAATTTGGTAAGCCAAGTGGGAATTGTGTACTGATGATTACCACCAAGTATCATCAAATTTGGGTGAAAAAATATTTGCTGGTATTTCGGAAACTCGTTATTTCTTAGAAGCTTTGCAACCCCTCTCAATGAAAGTGCTTTTCCACAGTCTGTGCCTAGGGCTACTTGAAGAGGAAACAAACCATAGAGACAAAACAGGGAATTTCTTTATTTTGTCAAGTTTCAAACAGCTACTACAAACCATGCTGGATTTAGAGTTCCAAATTCATCTATCTATATAGGAGAGAACAGAGGGGAACGAAATATAAAAACTGCTACTGTAGACGAATGCTTCATCCTAGAAGAACAAAACTTGGTGAGCCAAGTGGGATTTGGGTACTGATCATAACCACCAAGTATCATCAAGATTGGGTGAAAAAATATTTGCCGGTATTTCGGAAACTCGTTATTTCTTAGAAGCTTGGCAACCCCTCTCAATGAAAGTGCTTTTCCAAAGTCTGTGCGTAGGGCTACTTGAAGAGGAAACAAACCATAGAGAAAAATCGGAGAACTCCTTTATTTTGTCAAGTTTCAAAGAGCTACTACAAACCATGTTGGATTTAGAGCTCCAAATTCATCTATCTATATAGGAGAGAACAGAGAGAAACCTAAATATAAAAACTGCTACTGTAGACGAACGCTTCAACCTAGAAGAACAAAATTTGGTGAGCCAAGTGGGATTTGTGTACTGATCATTACCACCAAGTATCAACAAGATTGTGTGAAAAAATATTTGCTGGTATTTCGGAAACTCGTTATTTCTTAGAAGCTTGGCAACCCCTCTCAATGAAAGTGCTTTTCCAAAGTCTGTGCCTAGGGCTACTTGAAGAGGAAACAAACCATAGAGACAAATCTGAGAACTCCTTTATTTTGTCAAGTTTCAAAGAGCTACTACAAACCATGTTGGATTTAGAGTTCCAAATTCATCTATCTATATAGGAGAGAACAGAGGGAAACCTAAATATAAAAACTGCTACTGTAGACGAACGCTTCAACTTAGAAAAACAAAATTGGGTAAGCCAAGTGGGAATTGTGTACTGATCATTACCACCAAGTATCATCAAATTTGGGTGAAAAAATATTTGCTGGTATTTTGGAAACTCGTTATTTCTTAGAAGCTTGGCAACCCCTCTCAATGAAAGTGCTTTTCCACAGTCTGTGCCTAGGGCTACTTTAAGAGGAAACAAACCATAGAGACAAAACAGAGAACTCCTTTATTTTGTCAAGTTTCAAAGAGCTACTACAAACCATGTTGGATTTAGAGTTCCAAATTCATCTATCTATATAGGAGAGAACAGAGGGAAACCTAAATATAAAAACTGCTAATGTAGACGAACCCTTCAACCTAGAAGAACAAAATTTGGTGAGCCATGTGGGATTTGTATACTGATCATTACCACCCAGTATCATCAAGATTGGGTGAAAAAATATTTGATGGTATTTCGGAAACTCGTTATTTCTTAGAAGCTTGGCAACCCCTCTCAATGAAAATGATTTTCCACAGTCTGTGCCTAGGGCTATGTGAAGAGGAAACAAACCATAGAGACAAATCTGAGAACTCCTTTATTTTGTCAAGTTTCAAAGAGCTACTACAAACCATGTTGGATTTAGAGTTCCAAATTCATCTATCTATATAGGAGAGAACAGAGGGAAACCTAAATATAAAAACTGCTACTGTAGACGAACGCTTCAACTTAGAAAACAAAATTTGGTAAGCCAAGTGGGAATTGTGTACTGATGATTACCACCAAGTATCATCAAATTTGGGTGAAAAAATATTTGCTGGTATTTCGGAAACTCGTTATTTCTTAGAAGCTTTGCAACCCCTCTCAATGAAAGTGCTTTTCCACAGTCTGTGCCTAGGGCTACTTGAAGAGGAAACAAACCATAGAGACAAAACAGGGAATTTCTTTATTTTGTCAAGTTTCAAACAGCTACTACAAACCATGCTGGATTTAGAGTTCCAAATTCATCTATCTATATAGGAGAGAACAGAGGGGAACGAAATATAAAAACTGCTACTGTAGACGAATGCTTCATCCTAGAAGAACAAAACTTGGTGAGCCAAGTGGGATTTGGGTACTGATCATAACCACCAAGTATCATCAAGATTGAGTGAAAAAATATTTGCCGGTATTTCGGAAACTCGTAATTTCTTAGAAGCTTGGCAACCCTTCTCAACGAAAGTGCTTTTCCACAGTCTGCGCCTAGGGCTACTTGAAGAGGAAACAAACCATAGAGACAAAACTGAGAACTCCTTTATTTTGTCAAGTTTCAAAGAGCAACTACAAACCATGTTGGATTTAGAGTTCCAAATTCATCTATCTATATAGGAGAGAACAGACGGGATGAAATATAAAAACTGCTACTGTAGACGAACGCTTCAACCTAGAAGAACAAAATTTGGTAAGCCCAGTCGGATTTGTGTACTGATCATTACCACCAAGTATCAACTAGAATGTGTGAAAAAATATTTGCTGGTATTTCGGAAACTCGTTATTTCTTAGAAGCTTGGCAACCCATTTCAATGAAAGAGCTTTCCACACTCTGTGCCTAGGGCTACTTTAAGAGGAAACAAACCATAGAGACAAAACTGAGAACTCCTTTATTTTGTCAAGTTTCAAAGAGCTACTACAAACCATGTTGGATTTAGAGTTCCAAATTCATCTATCTATATAGGAGAGAACAGAGGGAAACCTAAATATAAAAACTGCTACTGTAGACGAACGCTTCAACCTAGAAGAACAAAATTTGGTGAGCCAAGTGGGATTTGTGTACTGATCATTACCAAAAAGAATCATCAAATTTGGGTGAAAAAATATTTGCTGGTATTTCGGAAACTCGTTTTATCTTAGAAGCTTGGCAACCCCTCTCAATGAAAGTGCTTTTCTACAGTCTGCGCCTAGCGCTACTTGAAGAGGAAACAAACCATAGAGACAAAATTGAGAACTCCTTTATTTTGTCAAGTTTCAAAGAGCTACTACAATCCATGTTGGATTTAGAGTTCCAAATTCATCTATCTATATAGGAGAGAACAGAGGGAAACCTAAATATAAAAACTGCTACTGTACACGAATGCTTCATCCTAGATGAACAAAATTTGGGGAGCCAAGTGGGATTTGTGTGCTGATCATTACCACCAAGTATCATCAAGTTTGGGTGAAAAAATATTTGCTGGTATTTCGGAAACTCGATATTTCTTAGAAGCTTGGCAACCCATCTCAATGAAAGTGCATTTCCACAGTCTGTTCCTAGGGCTACTTGAAGAGGAAACAAACAAGTGAGACCAAACTGAGAACTCCTTTATTTTGTGAAGTTTCAAAGAGTTACTACAAACCATGTTGGATTTAGAGTTCCAAATTCATCTATCTGTATAGGAGAGAACAGAGGGAAACCTAAATATAAAAAATGCTACTGTAGACGAACGCTTCAACCTAGAAGAACTAAATTTGCTGAGTCAAGTGGGATTTGTGTACTGATCATTACCACCAAGTATCATCAAGATTGGGTGAAAAAATATTTGCTGGTATTTCGGAAACTCGTTATTTCTTAGAAGCTTGGCAACCCCTCTCAATGAAAGTGCTTTTCCACAGTCTGTGCCTAGGGCTACTTGAAGAGGAAACAAACAATAGAGACAAATCTGAGAACTCCTTGATTTTGTCAAGTTTCAAAGAGCTACTACAAACCATGTTGGATTTAGAGTTCCAAATTCATCTATCTATATATGAGAGAACAGAGGGAAACCTAAATATAAAAACTGCTACTGTAGACAAACGCTTCAACCTAGAAGAACAAAATGTGGTGAGCCAAGTGGGATTTGTGTACTGATCACTACCACCAAGTATCATCAAGATTTGGTGAAAAAATATTTGCTGGTATTTCGGAAACTCGTTATTTCTTAGAAGCTTGGCAACCAATCTCAATGAAAGTGCTTTCCACAGTCTGTGCCTAGGGCTACTTTAAGAGGAAACAAACCATAGAGACAAAACAGAGAACTCCTTAATTTTGTCAAGTTTCAAAGAGCTACTACAAACCATGTTGGATTTAGAGTTCCAAATTCATCTATCTATATAGGAGAGAACAGAGGGAAACCTAAATATAAAAACTGCTACTGTAGACGAACCCTTCAACCTAGAAGAACAAAATTTGGTCAGCCATGTGGGATTTGTGTACTGATCATTACCACCAAGTATCATCAAGATTGGGTGAAAAAATATTTGATGTTATTTCGGAAACTCGTTATTTCTTAGAAGCTTCGCAACCCCTCTCAATGAAAATGATTTTCCACAGTCTGTGCCTAGGGCTATGTGAAGAGGAAACAAACCATAGAGACAAATCTGAGAACTCCTTTATTTTGTCAAGTTTCAAAGAGCTACTACAAACCATGTTGGATTTAGAGTTCCAAATTCATCTATCTATATAGGAGAGAACAGAGGGAAACCTAAATATAAAAACTGCTACTGTAGACGAACGCTTCAACTTAGAAAACAAAATTTGGTAAGCCAAGTGGGAATTGTGTACTGATGATTACCACCAAGTATCATCAAATTTGGGTGAAAAAATATTTGCTGGTATTTCGGAAACTCGTTATTTCTTAGAAGCTTTGCAACCCCTCTCAATGAAAGTGCTTTTCCACAGTCTGTGCCTAGGGCTACTTGAAGAGGAAACAAACCATAGAGACAAAACAGGGAATTTCTTTATTTTTGTCAAGTTTCAAACAGCTACTACAAACCATGCTGGATTTAGAGTTCCAAATTCATCTATCTATATAGGAGAGAACAGAGGGGAACGAAATATAAAAACTGCTACTGTAGACGAATGCTTCATCCTAGAAGAACAAAACTTGGTGAGCCAAGTGGGATTTGGGTACTGATCATAACCAGCAAGTATCATAAAGATTGGGTGAAAAAATATTTGCCGGTATTTCGGAAACTCGTAATTTCTTAGAAGATTGGCAAACCCTCTCAGTGAAGGTGCTTTTCCACAGTCTGTGCCTAGGGCTACTTGAAGAGGAACCAAACCATAGAGACAAAACTGAGAACTCCTTTATTTTGTCAAGTTTCAAGGAGCTACTACAAAGCATGTTGGATTTAGAGTTCCAAATTCATCTATCTATATAGGAGAGAACAGAGGGAAACCTAAATATAAAAACTGCTACTGTAGACGAACCCTTCAACCTAGAAGAACAAAATTTGGTGAGCCATGTGGGATTTGTGTACTGATCATTAACACCAAGTATCATCAAGTTTGGGTGAAAAAATATTTGATGGTATTTCGGAAACTCGTTATTTCTTAGAAGCTTGGCAACCCCTCTCAATGAAAATGATTTTCCACAGTCTGTGCCTAGGGCTATGTGAAGAGGAAACAAACCATAGAGACAAATCTGAGAACTCCTTTATTTTGTCAAGTTTCAAAGAGCTACTACAAACCATGTTGGATTTAGAGTTCCAAATTCATCTATCTATATAGGAGAGAACAGAGGGAAACCTAAATATAAAAACTGCTACTGTAGACGAACGCTTCAACTTAGAAAACAAAATTTGGTAAGCCAAATGGGAATTGTGTACTGATGATTACCACCAAGTATCATCAAATTTGGGTGAAAAAATATTTGCTGGTATTTCGGAAACTCGTTATTTCTTAGAAGCTTGGCAACCCCTCTCAATGAAAGTGCTTTTCCACAGTCTGTGCCTAGGGCTACTTGAAGAGGAAACAAACCATAGAGACAAAACAGGGAATTTCTTTATTTTGTCAAGTTTCAAACAGCTACTACAAACCATGCTGGATTTAGAGTTCCAAATTCATCTATCAATATAGGAGAGAACAGAGGGGAACGAAATATAAAAACTGCTACTGTAGACGAATGCTTCATCCTAGAAGAACAAAACTTGGTGAGCCAAGTGGGATTTGGGTACTGATCATAACCACCAAGTATCATCAAGATTGGGTGAAAAAATATTTGCCGGTATTTCGGAAACTCGTAATTTCTTAGAAGCTTGGCAACCCCTCTCAACGAAAGTGCTTTTCCACAGTCTGCGCCTAGGGCTACTTGAAGAGGAAACAAACCATAGAGACAAATCTGAGAACTCCTTTGTTTTGTCAAGTTTCAAAGAGCAACTACAAACCATGTTGGATTTAGAGTTCCAAATTCATCTATCTATATAGGAGTGAACAGACGGGATGAAATATAAAAACTGCTACTGTAGACGAACGCTTCAACCTAGAAGAACAAAATTTGGTGAGCCAAGTCGGATTTGTGTACTGATCATTACCACCAAGTATCAACTAGATTGTGTGAAAAAATATTTGCTGGTATTTCGGAAACTCGTTATTTCTTAGAAGCTTGGCAACCCATCTCAATGAAAGAGCTTTCCACACTCTGTGCCTAGGGCTA
>NW_027513481.1:89956-142043 GCF_048772815.1 Callospermophilus lateralis
ACTTGGCTCACCAAATTTTGTTCTTCTAGGTTGAAGCGTTCTTTTACAGTAGCAGTTTATATTTTTAGGTTTCCCTCTGTTCTCTCCTATATAGATAGATGAATTTGGAACTCTAAAACCAACATGGTTTGTAGTAGCTCTTTGAAACTTGACAAAATAATGGAATTCTAAGTTTTGTCTCTATTATTTGTTTCCTCTTCAAGTAGCCCTAAGCAGAAACTGTGGAAAAGCAATTTCATTGAAAGGGGTTGCCAAGCTTCCAAGAAATTACGAGTTTCTGAAATACCAGAAAATATTTTTTCACCCAATCTTGATGATACATGGTGGTAATGATCGGTACACAAATCCCACTTGGCTCACCAAATTTTGTTCTTCTAGGTTGAAGCGTTCGTTTACAGTAGCAGTTTTTATATTTAGATTTCACTCTGTTCTCTCCTATACAGATAGATGAATTTGGAAGTCTAAAACCAACATGGTTTGTAGTAGCTCTTTGAAACTTGACAAAATAAAGGAGTTCTTAGTTTTGCCGCTATGGTTTGTTTCCTCTTCAAGTAGCCCTAGGCACAAACTGTGGAAAAGCACTTTCATTGAGAGGGGCTGCCAAGCTTCTAACAAATAACGAGTTTATGAAATACCATCAAATATTTTTTCACCCAATCTTGATGATACTTGGGGGTAATGATCAGTACACAAATCCCAATAGGCTCATCAAATTTTGTTCTTCTAGGTTGAAGCGTTCTTCTACAGTAGCAGTTTTTCTTTTTAGGTTTCACTCTGTTGTCTTTTATATAGATAGATGAATTTGGAACTCTAAATCCAACATGGTTATTAGTAGCTCTTTGAAACTTGACAAAATAAAGGAGTTCTCAGTTTTGTCTCTATGGTTTGTTTCCTCTTCAGGTAAACCTAGGAACAGACTGTGGAAAAGCACTTTCATTGAGAGGGGTTGCCAAGCTTCTAAGAAATAACGAGTTTCCGAAATACCAGCAAATATTTTTTCACCCAATAGTGATGATACTTGGTGTTAATGATCAGTACACAAATCCCACTTGGCTCACCAAATTTTGCTCTTCTGGTTTGAAGCATTCGTCTACAGTAGCAGTTTTTATATTTAGGTTTCCCTCTCTTCTCTCCTATATAGATAAATGAATTTGGAAATCTAAATCCAACATGGTTTGTAGTAGCTCTTTGAAACTTGACAAAAAAAGTAGTTCTCAGTTTTGTCTCTATGGTTTGTTTCCTCTTCAAGTAGCCCTAAGCAGAGACTGTGGAAAAGCACTTTCATTGAAAGGGGTTGCCAACCTTCCAAGAAATTACGAGTTCCCGAAAACCAGCAAATATTTTTTCATCCAATCTTGATGATACATGGTGGTAATGACAAGTACACACATCCCACTTGGCTCACCAAATTTTGTTCTTCTAGGTTGAAGCGTTCGTTTACAGTAGCAGTTTATATTTTTAGGTTTCCCTCTGTTCTCTCTTATACAGATAGATGAAATTGGAACTCTAAATACAACATGGTTTGTAGTAGCTCTGTCAAACTTGACAAAATAAAGTAGTTCCCAGTTTTGATTCTATGATTTGTTTCCTTTTCAAGTAGCCCTAGGTACAGACTGTGGAAAAGCACTTTCATTGAAAGGGGTTCCCAAACTTCTAAGAAATAACGAGTTTCCAAAATACCAGCAAATATTTTTTCACCCAATCTTGATGATACTTGGTGGTAACGATCAGTACAGAAATCCCACTTGGCTCACCAAATTTTGCTCTTCTAGGTGGAAGTGTTCGTCTACAGTAGCAGTTTTTATATTTAGGTTTCCCTCTCTTCTCTCCTATATAGATGGATGAATTTGGAAATCTAAATCCAACATGGTTTGCAGTAGCTATTTGAAACTTGACAAAATAAAGGAGCTCTCAGGTTTGTCTCTGTGATTTGTTTCCTCTTCAAGTAGCCCTAGGCACAGACTGTGGAAAAGCACTTTCATTGAGAATGGTTGCCAAGCTTCTAAGAAATAACGATTTTCCAAAATACCAGCAAATATTTTCACCCAATCTTGATGATACTTGGTGGTAATGATCAGTACACAAATCCCACCTGGCTCACCAAATTTTGTTCTTCTAGGTTGAAGCGTTCGTCTACAGTAGCAGTTTTTATATTTAGGTTTCCCTCTGTTGTCTCCTATATAGATAGATAAATTTGGAACACTAAATCCAACATGGATTGTATTAGCTCTTTGAAACTTGACAAAATAAAGGAGTTCTCAGTTTTGTCTCTATGGTTTTTTTCCTCTTCATGTAGTACTAGGCACAGACTGTGGAAAAGCACTTTCATTGAAAGGGGTTGCCAAGCTTCTATAATAACAAGTTTCCGAAATACCAGCAAATATTTCTGCACCCAATCTTGATGATAATTGGTGGTAATGATCAGTACAAAAATCCCACTTGGCTCACCAAATTTATTTCTTTAGGTTGAAGCGTTGTTCTACAGTAGCAATTTTTATACTTAGGTTTCCCTCTGTTCTCTCCTATATAGATAGATGAATTTGGAACTCTAAATCCAACATGGTTTGTAGTAGCTCTTTGAAACTTGACAAAATATACGAGTTCTCAGTTTTGTCTCTATGGTTTGTTTCCTCTTCAAGTAGCCCTAGGAGAGACTGTGGAAAAGCACTTTAATTGAGAGGGGTTTCCAAGCTTCTAAGAAATAACAATTTTCCGAAATACCAGCAAATATTTTTCACCCAATCTTGAGAATACTTGGTTGTAATGATTAATACACAAATCCCACTAGGCTCACCAAATTTTGTTCTTCTATGTTGAAGCCTTCGTCTACAGTAGCAGTTTTTATAT
This sequence comes from Callospermophilus lateralis, assembly GCF_048772815.1. Taxonomy (NCBI): domain Eukaryota; kingdom Metazoa; phylum Chordata; class Mammalia; order Rodentia; family Sciuridae; genus Callospermophilus; species Callospermophilus lateralis. The sequence continues at coordinate 92,804 of NW_027513481.1, forward strand.
TTAGGTTTCACTCTGTTCTCTTCTATATAGATAGTTGAATTTTGAACTGTACATCCAACATGGTTTGTAGTAGCTCTTTGAAACTTGACAAAATAAAGGAGTTATCAGTTTTTTCTCTATGGTTTGTTTCCTCTTCAAGAAGCTTTAGGTACAGACTGTGGAAAAGCACTTTCATTGAGAGGGGTTGCCAAGCTTCTAAAAAATAACGAGTTTCCCAAATATCAGCAACTATTTTTTCACCCAATCTTGATGATACTTGGCGGTAATGATCAGTACAAAAATCCCACTTGGCTCACCAAATTTTGTTCTTCTATGTTGAAGCGTTTGTCTACAGTAGCAGTTTTTATATTTGGGTTTTCCTCTGTTCTCTCCTATATAGATAGATGAATTTGAAATTGTAAGTCCAACATGGTTTATAGTAGCTTTTTGAAACTTGACAAAATAAAGTAGTTCTCAGTTTTGTCTCTATTGTTTGTTTCCTCTTCAAGTAGCCCTAGGCACCGACTGTGGAAAAGCACTTTGATTGAGAGGGGTTGGCAAGCTTCTAAGAAATAACGAGTTTCCGAAATACCAGCAAATATTTTTTTCCCAATCTTGAAGAAACGTGGTGGTAATGATCAGTACACAAATCCCACTTGGCTCACCAAATTGTGTTCTTTTAGGATGAAGCATTCGTCTACAGTAGCAGTTTTTATATTTAGGTTTTCCTCTGTTCTCTCCTATATACATAGATGAATTTGGTATGCTAAATCCAACAGGTTTTGTAGTAGCTCTTTGAAACTTGACAAAATAAAGGAGTTCTCAGTTTTCTGTCTATGGTTTGTTTCCTCTTCTAGTAGCCCTAGGCACAGACTGTGGAGAAGAACTTTCATTGAAAAGGGTTGCCAAGCTTCCAAGAAATAACGAGTTTCCGAAATACCAGCAAAAATTTTTTCACCCAATCTTGATGATACGTGGAGGTAAAGACAAGTACACAAATCCCACTTTTTCACCAAATTTTGTTCTTCTAGTTTGAAGTGTTCCTTTACACTAGCAGTTTATATTTTTCGGTTTCCCTGTGTTCTCTCCTATATAGATAGATGAATTTGGAACTCTAAATCCAACATGGTTTGTAGTAACTCTTTGAAACTTGACCAAAAGTAATGGTTCGCAGTTTTGTCTCTACCATTTGTTTCCTATTCAAGTAGCCCCAAGCAGAGACTGTGGAAAAGCACTTTCATTGAAAGGGGTTGCCAAGCTTCCAAAAAATTACAATTTTCCGAAATATCAGCAAATATTTTTTCAGTCAATCTTGATGATACGTGGTGGTAATGATCAGTACACAAATCCCACTTGGCTCACCAAATTGTGTTCTTCTAGGAAGAAGCGTTCGTCTACAGTAGCAGTTTATATATTTAGGTTTTCCTCTGTTCTCTCATATAGATAGATGAATTTGGAACTCTAAATCCAACATGGTTTGTATTATCTCTTTGAAACTTGATAAAATAAAGGAGTTCTCAGTTTTGTCTCTATGGTTTGTTTCCTCTTCAAGTAGCCCTAGCCACAGACTGTGGAAAGCACGTTCATTGAGAGGGGTTTCAAGCATCTAAGAAATAACGAGTTTTCGAATTACCAGCAAATATTTTTTCACCCAATCTTGATGATACTTGGCGGTATTGATGAGTACAAAAATCCCACTTGGCTCACCAAATTTTGTTCTTCTATGTTGAAGCGTTCGTCTACAGTAGCAGTTTTATATTTAGGTTTTCCTCTGTTCTCTCCTATATAGATAGATGAATTTGGAACTGTAAATCCAACATGGTTTCTAGTAGCTTTTTGAAACTTGACAAAACAAAGGAGTTCTCAGTTTTGTCTCTATGGATTGTTTCCTCTTCTAGTAGCCCTAGGCACAGACTGTGGAGAAGAACTTTCTTTGAAAAAGTTTGCCAGGTTCCAAGAAATAACGAGTTGCCGAAATAGCAGCAAAATTTTTTTCACGCAAACTTGATGATACGTGGTGGAAAAGACAAGGACACAAATCCCAATTGGCTCACCAAATTTTGTTCTTCTAGTTTGAAGTGTTCGTTTACACTAGCAGTTTATATTTTTAGGTTTCCCTCTGTTCTCTCCTATATAGATAGATGAATATGGAACGCTAAATCCAACATGGTTTGTAGTAGCTCTTTGAAACTTGACAAAAAAAAAAGAAGTTCTCAGTTTTGTCTCTACCATCTGTTTCCTCTTCAAGTAGCCCTAGGCAGAGACTGTGGAAAAGCACTTTCATTGAAAGTGGTTGCCAAGCTTCGAAGAAATAATGAGTTTCCGAAATACCAGCAAAATTTTTTTCACCCAATCTTGATGATACGTGGTGGTAAAGACAAGTACACAAATCCCACTTGGCTCACCAAATTTTGTTCTTCTAGTTTGAAGTGTTCGTTTACACTAGCAGTTTATATTTTTAGGGTTCCCTCTGTTCTCTCCTATATAGATAGATGAATTTGGAACTGTAAATTCAACATGGTTTGTAGTAGCTCTTTGAATCTTGACAAAATAAAGGAGTTCTCAGTTTTGTCTCTATGGTTTGTTTCCTTTTCAAGTAGCCCTAGGCACAGACTGTGGAAAAGCAATTTGATTTAGAGGGGTTGCCAAGCTTCTAAGAAATAACGAGTTACCGAAATACCAGGAAATACTTTTTCAGCCAATCTTGACGATACGTGGTGGTAATGATCAGTGCACAAATCCCACCTTCTCACCAAATTTTGTTCTTCTATGTTGAAGCGTTCGTCTACAGTAGCAGTTTTTATATTTAGGTTTCCCTCTGTTCTCTCCTATATAGATAGATGAATTTGGAACTGTAAATCCAACATGGTTTGTAGTAGCTCTTGGAAACTTGACAAAAGAAAGGAGTTATCAGTTTTATCTCTATGCTAGTTTCATCTTCAAATAGCCCTAGTCACAGACTGTGGAAGAGTATTTTCATTGAGAAGGGTTGCAAAGCTTCTAAGAAATAACGAGTTTCCGAAATACCAGCAAATATATTTTCACCCAATCTTGATGATACTTGGTGGTAATGATCAGTACAAAAATCCCACCTGGCTCACCAAATTTTGTTCTTCTAGGTTTAAGGGTTCGTCTACAGTAGCAGTTTTTATATTTAGGTTTCAGTCTGTTCTTTCCCATATAGATAGATGAATTTGGAACTCTAAACCCAACATGGTTTGTAGTAGCTCTTTGAAAATTGACAAATTAAAGGAGTTCTCAGATTTGTCTCTATGGTTTGTTTCCTCTTCAAGTAGCCCTAGGAGAGACTGTGGAAAAGCACTTTCATTGAGAGGGGTTTCCAAGCTTCTAAGAAATAACGAGTTTCCGAAATACCAGCATATATTTTTTACCCAATCTTGATGATACGTGGTGGTAAACACAAGTACAAAAATCCCACTTGGCTCATCAAATTTTGTTCTTCTAGTTTGAAGTGTTCGTTTACAATAGCAGTTTATATTTTTAGGTTTCCCTCTGTTCTCTCCTATATAGATAGATGAATTTGGAACTCTAAATCCAACATGGTTTGTAGTAGCTCTTTGAAACATGACAAAATAAAGGAGTTCTCAGTTTTGTCTCTATGTTTGTTTCCTCTTCTAGTAGCCCTAGGCATAGACTGTGAAAAAGCACTTTCATTGAGAGGGGTTTGCAAGCTTCTAAGAAATAACGAGTTTCCGAAATACCAGCAAATATTTTTTCACCCAATCTTGATGATACTTTGCGGTAATGATCAGTACAAAAATCCCACTTGGCGCACCAAATTTTGTTCTTCTAAGTTGAAGCGTTCGTCTACAGTAGCAGTTTTTATACTTAGGTTTTTCTCTGTTCTCTCCTATATAGATAGATGAATTTGGAACTGTAAATCCAACATGGTTTGTAGTTAATTTATGAAACTTGACAAAACATACGAGTTCTCAGTTTTGTCTCAATGTTTTGTTTCCTCTTCAAGTAGCCCTAGGAGATACTGTGTAAAAGCACTTTCATTGAGAGGGGTTTCCAAGTTTCTAAGAAATAACGAGTTTCCGAAATACCAGCAAATTTTTTTTACCCAATCTTGACGATACGTGGTGGTAATGATCAGTGCACAAATCCCACTTGACTCACCAAACTTTGTTCTTCAAGGTTGAAGCGTTCGTTTACAGTAGCAGTTTTTATTTTTAGGTTTCAATCTGTTCTCTCCTATATAGTTAGATGAATTTGGAACTCTAAATCCAACATGGTTTGTAGTAGCTCGTTGAAACTTGACAAAATAAAGGAGTTCTCAGTTTTGTCTCTATTGTTTGTTTCCTCTTCAAGTAGCCCTAGGCACAGACTGTGGAAAAGCACTTTCATTGAGAGGGGTTGCCAAGCTTCTAAGAAATGTCGATTTCCGAAATACAGCAAATATTTTTCACCCAAACTTGATGATACGTGGTGGTAATGATTGGTACATAAATCCCACTTGGCTCACCAAATTTTGTTCTTTTAGGTTGAAGCTTTCGTCTACAGTAGCAGTTTTTATATTTAGGTTTTCCTCAGTTCTCTCCTATATAGATAGATGAATTTGGAACTCTAAATCTAACATGTTTTGTAGTAGCTCTTTAAAACTTGACAAAATAAAGGAGTTCTCAGTTTTGTCTCTATGGTTTGTTTCCTTTTCAATAGCCCTAGGCACAGACTGTGGAAAAGCAATTTCCTTGAGAGGGGTTGCCAAGCTTCTAATAAATTACTAATTTCCGAATACCAGCAAATATTTTTTTACCCAATCTTGATGATACTTGGTGGTAATGACAAGTACACAAATCACACTTGGCTCACAAAATTTTGTTCTTCTAGGTTGAAGCGTTCGTCTACAGTAGCAGTTTTTATATTTAGGCTTCCCTCTGTTCTCTCATATAAAGATAGATGAATTTGGAACTCTAAATCCAACATGGTTTGTAGTAGCTCTTTGAAAATTGATAAAATAAAGCAGTTCCCAGTTTTCTCTCTATGGTTTGTTTCCTCTTCAAGTAGCCCTAGGCACAGACTGTGGAAAAGCACTTTCATTGAGAGGGGTTGCCAGGCTTCTAAGAAATAACAAGTTTCCGAAATACCAGCAAATATTTTTTCACAAAATCTTGATGATACTTGGTGGTAATGATCAGGACACAAATCCCACTTGCCTACCAAATTTTGTTCTTCTAGGTTGAAGCGTTCGTCTACAGTAGCAGTTTTTATATTTAGGTTTCACTCTTTTCTCTCCTATATAGATAGATGAATTTGGAACTCTAAATCCAACATGGATTGTAGTAGGTCTTTGAAACTTGACAAAATAAAGGAGTTCTCAGTTTTGTCTCTACGGTTTGTTTCTTCTTCAATAGCCCTAGGCACAGACTGTGGAAAAGCACTTGCATTGAGAGGGGTTGTCAATCTTCCAAGGAATAACGAGTTTCCGAAATACCAGCAAATATTTTTTCACCCAATCTTGATGATACTTTGTGGTAATGATCGGTACACAAATCCCACTTGACTCACCAAATTTTGTTCTCTAGGTTGAATCGTTTGTCTACAGTATCAGTTTATATTTTTAGGTTGCCCTCTGTTCTCTGCTATACTGATAGATGAATGTGGAACTCTAAATCCAACATGGTCTGTAGTAGCTCTTTGAAAGTTGACAAAATAAAGAAGTTCTCAGTTTTGTCTCTATGGTTTGTTTCCTCTTCAATAGCCCTAGGCACAGACTGTGGAGAAGCATTTCATTGAGAGGGGTTGCCAAGCTTCTAAGAAATAACGAATTTCCGAAATACCAGCAAATATTTTTTCACCCAATATTGATGATACTTTGTGGTAATGATCAATACACAAATCCCACCTGGCTCACCAAATTTCCTTCCTTTAGTTTGAAGCGTTCGTCTACAGTAGCACTTTTTATATTTAGGTTTCCCTCTGTTCTCTCCTAAATAGATAGATGAATTTGGAACTCTAAATCCAACATGGTTTGTAGTAGCTCTTTGAAACTTGACAAAAAGAAGTAGTTCTCAGTTTGTCTCTATGGTTTGTTTCCTCTTCAAGTAACCCTAATTAGACAATGTGGACAAGCACTTTCATTTAAAGGGTTTGCAAAGCTTCCAAGAAATTACGAGTTTCCGAAATACCAGCAAATATTTTTCACCCAATCTTGATGATACGTGGAGGTAATGACTAGTACACAAATCCCACTTGGTTCAACAAATTTTGTCTTCTAGTTTCCAGCGTTCGTTTACAGTAGCAGTTTTTATTTTTAGGTTTCCCTCTGTTCTCTCCTATATAGATAGATGATTTTGGAACTCTAAATCCAACATGGTTTGTAGTAGCTCTTTGAAACTTGACAAAATAAAGGAGTTCTCAGTTTTGTCTCTATGGTTTCTTTCCTCTTCAAATAGCCTTAGGCACAGACTGTTTAAAAGCACTTTCATTGAGAGGGGTTGCCAAGTTTCTAAGAAATAACGAGTTCCGAAATAGCAGCAAATATTTTTTAACCAATCTTGATGATACTTGGTGGTAATGATCAGTACACAAATCCCACTTGGCTCACCAAATTTTCTTCTTCTAGGTTGTAGCGTTCATCTACAGTAGCAGTTTATATATTTAGGTTTCACTCTTTTCTCTCCTATATAGATAGATGATTTTGGAACTCGAAGTCCAACAGGGTTTGCAGTAGCTCTTTGAAACTTGACAAAATAAAGGAGTTCTCAGTTTTGTCTCTATGGTTTGTTTCCTCTTCAAGTAGCTCTAAGTAGAGACTGTTTAAAAGAACTTTCATTGAAAGGGGTTGCCAAGCTTCCAAGAAATATCGAGTTTCCGAAATACCAGCAAATATTTTTTCACCCAATCTGGATGATACATGGTGGTAATGACAAAACACAAATTCCACTTGGCTCTCCAAATTTTGTTCTTCTAGGTTGAAGCGTTCGTTTACAATAGCAGTATTTATTTTTAGGTTTCACCCTGTTCTACCGTTTATAGATAGATTAATTTGGATCTCTAAATCCAACATGGTTTTTAGTAGCTCTTTGAAACTTGACAAAATAAAGGAGTTCTCTGTTTTGTCTCTATGGTTTGTTTCCTGTTCAAGTAGCCCTAGCACAGATTGTGGAAAAGCACTTTCATTGAAAGTGGTTGGCAAGCTTCGAAGAAATAATGAGTTTCCGAAATACCAGCAAAATTTTTTTCACCCAATCTTGATGATACGTGGTGGTAAAGACAAGTACACAAATCCCACTTGGCTCACCAAATTTTGTTCTTCTAGTTTGAAGTGTTCGTTTACACTAGCAGTTTATATTTTTAGGGTTCCCTCTGTTCTCTCCTATATAGATAGATGAATTTGGAACTGTAAATTCAACATGGTTTGTAGTAGCTCTTTGAATCTTGACAAAATAAAGAGTTCTCAGTTTTGTCTCTATGGTTTGTTTCCTTTTCAAGTAGCCCTAGGCACAGACTGTGGAAAAGCAATTTGATTTAGAGGGGTTGCCAAGCTTCTAAGAAATAACGAGTTACCGAAATACCAGGAAATACTTTTTCAGCCAATCTTGACGATACGTGGTGGTAATGATCAGTGCACAAATCCCACCTTCTCACCAAATTTTGTTCTTCTATGTTGAAGCGTTCGTCTACAGTAGCAGTTTTTATATTTAGGTTTCCCTCTGTTCTCTCCTATATAGATAGATGAATTTGGAACTGTAAATCCAACATGGTTTGTAGTAGCTCTTGGAAACTTGACAAAAGAAAGGAGTTATCAGTTTTATCTCTATGCTAGTTTCATCTTCAAATAGCCCTAGTCACAGACTGTGGAAGAGTATTTTCATTGAGAAGGGTTGCAAAGCTTCTAAGAAATAACGAGTTTCCGAAATACCAGCAAATATATTTTCACCCAATCTTGATGATACTTGGTGGTAATGATCAGTACAAAAATCCCACCTGGCTCACCAAATTTTGTTCTTCTAGGTTTAAGGGTTCGTCTACAGTAGCAGTTTTTATATTTAGGTTTCAGTCTGTTCTTTCCCATATAGATAGATGAATTTGGAACTCTAAACCCAACATGGTTTGTAGTAGCTCTTTGAAAATTGACAAATTAAAGGAGTTCTCAGATTTGTCTCTATGGTTTGTTTCCTCTTCAAGTAGCCCTAGGAGAGACTGTGGAAAAGCACTTTCATTGAGAGGGGTTTCCAAGCTTCTAAGAAATAACGAGTTTCCGAAATACCAGCATATATTTTTTACCCAATCTTGATGATACGTGGTGGTAAACACAAGTACAAAAATCCCACTTGGCTCATCAAATTTTGTTCTTCTAGTTTGAAGTGTTCGTTTACAATAGCAGTTTATATTTTTAGGTTTCCCTCTGTTCTCTCCTATATAGATAGATGAATTTGGAACTCTAAATCCAACATGGTTTGTAGTAGCTCTTTGAAACATGACAAAATAAAGGAGTTCTCAGTTTTGTCTCTATGGTTTGTTTCCTCTTCTAGTAGCCCTAGGCATAGACTGTGAAAAAGCACTTTCATTGAGAGGGGTTTGCAAGCTTCTAAGAAATAACGAGTTTCCGAAATACCAGCAAATATTTTTTCACCCAATCTTGATGATACTTTGCGGTAATGATCAGTACAAAAATCCCACTTGGCGCACCAAATTTTGTTCTTCTAAGTTGAAGCGTTCGTCTACAGTAGCAGTTTTTATACTTAGGTTTTTCTCTGTTCTCTCCTATATAGATAGATGAATTTGGAACTGTAAATCCAACATGGTTTGTAGTTAATTTATGAAACTTGACAAAACATACGAGTTCTCAGTTTTGTCTCAATGTTTTGTTTCCTCTTCAAGTAGCCCTAGGAGATACTGTGTAAAAGCACTTTCATTGAGAGGGGTTTCCAAGTTTCTAAGAAATAACGAGTTTCCGAAATACCAGCAAATTTTTTTTACCCAATCTTGACGATACGTGGTGGTAATGATCAGTGCACAAATCCCACTTGACTCACCAAACTTTGTTCTTCAAGGTTGAAGCGTTCGTTTACAGTAGCAGTTTTTATTTTTAGGTTTCAATCTGTTCTCTCCTATATAGTTAGATGAATTTGGAACTCTAAATCCAACATGGTTTGTAGTAGCTCGTTGAAACTTGACAAAATAAAGGAGTTCTCAGTTTTGTCTCTATTGTTTGTTTCCTCTTCAAGTAGCCCTAGGCACAGACTGTGGAAAAGCACTTTCATTGAGAGGGGTTGCCAAGCTTCTAAGAAATGTCGATTTCCGAAATACAGCAAATATTTTTCACCCAAACTTGATGATACGTGGTGGTAATGATTGGTACATAAATCCCACTTGGCTCACCAAATTTTGTTCTTTTAGGTTGAAGCTTTCGTCTACAGTAGCAGTTTTTATATTTAGGTTTTCCTCAGTTCTCTCCTATATAGATAGATGAATTTGGAACTCTAAATCTAACATGTTTTGTAGTAGCTCTTTAAAACTTGACAAAATAAAGGAGTTCTCAGTTTTGTCTCTATGGTTTGTTTCCTTTTCAATAGCCCTAGGCACAGACTGTGGAAAAGCAATTTCCTTGAGAGGGGTTGCCAAGCTTCTAATAAATTACTAATTTCCGAATACCAGCAAATATTTTTTTACCCAATCTTGATGATACTTGGTGGTAATGACAAGTACACAAATCACACTTGGCTCACAAAATTTTGTTCTTCTAGGTTGAAGCGTTCGTCTACAGTAGCAGTTTTTATATTTAGGCTTCCCTCTGTTCTCTCATATAAAGATAGATGAATTTGGAACTCTAAATCCAACATGGTTTGTAGTAGCTCTTTGAAAATTGATAAAATAAAGCAGTTCCCAGTTTTCTCTCTATGGTTTGTTTCCTCTTCAAGTAGCCCTAGGCACAGACTGTGGAAAAGCACTTTCATTGAGAGGGGTTGCCAGGCTTCTAAGAAATAACAAGTTTCCGAAATACCAGCAAATATTTTTTCACAAAATCTTGATGATACTTGGTGGTAATGATCAGGACACAAATCCCACTTGCCTACCAAATTTTGTTCTTCTAGGTTGAAGCGTTCGTCTACAGTAGCAGTTTTTATATTTAGGTTTCACTCTTTTCTCTCCTATATAGATAGATGAATTTGGAACTCTAAATCCAACATGGATTGTAGTAGGTCTTTGAAACTTGACAAAATAAAGGAGTTCTCAGTTTTGTCTCTACGGTTTGTTTCTTCTTCAATAGCCCTAGGCACAGACTGTGGAAAAGCACTTGCATTGAGAGGGGTTGTCAATCTTCCAAGGAATAACGAGTTTCCGAAATACCAGCAAATATTTTTTCACCCAATCTTGATGATACTTTGTGGTAATGATCGGTACACAAATCCCACTTGACTCACCAAATTTTGTTCTCTAGGTTGAATCGTTTGTCTACAGTATCAGTTTATATTTTTAGGTTGCCCTCTGTTCTCTGCTATACTGATAGATGAATGTGGAACTCTAAATCCAACATGGTCTGTAGTAGCTCTTTGAAAGTTGACAAAATAAAGAAGTTCTCAGTTTTGTCTCTATGGTTTGTTTCCTCTTCAATAGCCCTAGGCACAGACTGTGGAGAAGCATTTCATTGAGAGGGGTTGCCAAGCTTCTAAGAAATAACGAATTTCCGAAATACCAGCAAATATTTTTTCACCCAATATTGATGATACTTTGTGGTAATGATCAATACACAAATCCCACCTGGCTCACCAAATTTCCTTCCTTTAGTTTGAAGCGTTCGTCTACAGTAGCACTTTTTATATTTAGGTTTCCCTCTGTTCTCTCCTAAATAGATAGATGAATTTGGAACTCTAAATCCAACATGGTTTGTAGTAGCTCTTTGAAACTTGACAAAAAGAAGTAGTTCTCAGTTTTGTCTCTATGGTTTGTTTCCTCTTCAAGTAACCCTAATTAGACAATGTGGACAAGCACTTTCATTTAAAGGGTTTGCAAAGCTTCCAAGAAATTACGAGTTTCCGAAATACCAGCAAATATTTTTTCACCCAATCTTGATGATACGTGGAGGTAATGACTAGTACACAAATCCCACTTGGTTCAACAAATTTTGTCTTCTAGTTTCCAGTGTTCGTTTACAGTAGCACTTTTTATATTTAGGTTTCCCTCTGTTCTCTCCTAAATAGATAGATGAATTTGGAACTCTAAATCCAACATGGTTTGTAGTAGCTCTTTGAAACTTGACAAAAAAAGTAGTTCTCAGTTTTGTCCCTATGGTTTGTTTCCTCTTCAAGTAACCCTAATTAGACAATGTGGACAAGCACTTTCATTTAAAGGGTTTGCAAAGCTTCCAAGAAATTACGAGTTTCCGAAATACCAGCAAATGTTTTTTCACCCAATCTTGATGATACGTGGAGGTAATGACTAGTACACAAATCCCACTTGGTTCAACAAATTTTGTCTTCTAGTTTCCAGCGTTCGTTTACAGTAGCAGTTTTTATTTTTAGGTTTCCCTCTGTTCTCTCCTATATAGATAGATGATTTTGGAACTCTAAATCCAACATGGTTTGTAGTAGCTCTTTGAAACTTGACAAAATAAAGGAGTTCTCAGTTTTGTCTCTATGGTTTCTTTCCTCTTCAAGTAGCCTTAGGCACAGACTGTTTAAAAGCACTTTCATTGAGAGGGGTTGCCAAGTTTCTAAGAAATAACGAGTTTCCGAAATAGCAGCAAATATTTTTTAACCAATCTTGATGATACTTGGTGGTAATGATCAGTACACAAATCCCACTTGGCTCACCAAATTTTCTTCTTCTAGGTTGTAGCGTTCATCTACAGTAGCAGTTTATATATTTAGGTTTCACTCTTTTCTCTCCTATATAGATAGATGATTTTGGAACTCGAAGTCCAACAGGGTTTGCAGTAGCTCTTTGAAACTTGACAAAATAAAGGAGTTCTCAGTTTTGTCTCTATGGTTTGTTTCCTCTTCAAGTAGCTCTAAGTAGAGACTGTTTAAAAGAACTTTCATTGAAAGGGGTTGCCAAGCTTCCAAGAAATATCGAGTTTCCGAAATACCAGCAAATATTTTTTCACCCAATCTGGATGATACATGGTGGTAATGACAAAACACAAATTCCACTTGGCTCTCCAAATTTTGTTCTTCTAGGTTTTAGCGTTCGTTTACAATAGCAGTATTTATTTTTAGGTTTCACCCTGTTCTACCCTTTATAGATAGATTAATTTGGATCTCTAAATCCAACATGGTTTTTAGTAGCTCTTTGAAACTTGACAAAATAAAGGAGTTCTCTGTTTTGTCTCTATGGTTTGTTTCCTGTTCAAGTAGCCCTAGGCACAGATTGTGGGAAAGCATTTTCATTGAGAGGGGTTGCAAAGCTTCTAAGAAATAACGAGTTTCCAAAATACCAGCAAATATTTTTTCACCCAATCTTGATGATACTTTGTGGTAATGATCAGTACACAAATCCCATTGGCCCACTAAATTTTGTTTTTCTAGGTTTAAGCGTTCGTCTACAGTAGCAGTTTTTATATTTAGGTTTCACTCTGTTCTCTCCTATATAGATAGATGAATTTGGAAATCTAAATCCAACATGGTTTGTAGTAGCTCTTTGAAACTTGACAAAATAAAGGAGTTCTCAGCTTTGTCTCTATGGTTTGTTTCCTCTTCAAGTAGCCCTAGGCACAGGCTGTGGAAAAGCACTTTCATTGAGAGGGGTTGCCAAGCTTCTAAGAAATAACAAGTTTCCGAAATATCAGCAAATATTTTTTCACCCAATCTTGATGATACTTGGTGGTAATGATCAGTACACCATTCCCACTTGGCTCACCAAATTTTGTTCATCTAGGTTGAAGCGTTCGTCTACAGTAGCAGTTTTAATATTAAGGTTTCACCTTGTTCTCTTAAATATCGATAGATGATTTTGGAACTTTAAATCCAATATGGTTTGTAGTAGCTCTTTGAAACTTGACAAAATAAAGTAGTTCTCAGTTTTGTCTCAATGGTTTGTTTCCTCTTCATGTAGCCCTAAGCACAGACTATGGAAATGCATTTTCATTGAAAGGGGTTGCCAAGCTTCCAAGAAATAACGAGTTTCCGAAATACCAGCAAATTTTTTTTCACCCAATCTTGATGATACTTGTTGGTAATGATCGGTACAAAAAATCACACTTGGCTCACCAAATTTTGTTCTTCTAGGTTGAAGCGTTCGTCTACAGTAGCAGTTTTAATATTTAGATTTCACCCTGTTCTCTTCCATATAGATAGATGAATTTGGACTCTAAATCCAACATGGTTTGTAGTAGCTCTTTGAAACTTGACAACATAAAGGATATCTCAGTTTTGTCTCTATGGTTTGTTTCCTCTTCAAGTAACCCTATAAACAGACTGTGGAAAAGCACTTTGATTGAGAGGGGTTGCCAAGCTTCTACAAAATCACGGGTTTCCGAAATGCCAGCAAATATTTTTTCACCCAATCTTGATGATACTTGGGGGTAATAATAAGTCCACAAATCGCACTTGGCTCAACAAATTTTGTTCTTCTAGGTTTAAGCGTTCGTCTACATTAGCAGTTTTTATATTTAGGTTTCACTCTGTTCTCTCTTATATAGATAGATGAATTTGGAACTCTAAATACAACATGGTTTGTAGTAGCTCTTTGAAACTTGACAAAATACAGGAGTTCTCAGTATTGTCTCTATGGTTTGTTTCCTCTTCAAGTAGCCCTTGGCACAGACTGTGGATTTGAACTTTCATTGAAAGGGGTTGCCAAGCTTCCAAGAAATAACGAGTTTCCGAAACACCAGCAAATATTTTTTCACCCAATCTTGTTAATACGTGGTGGTAATGATCGGTACACAAATCCCACTTGGCTCACCATATTTTGTTTTTCTAGGTTGAAGCGTTCATTTACTGTAGCAGTTTTTATTTTTAGGTTTTCCTTTGTTCTCTCCTATAGAGATAGATGAATTTGGAACTCTAAATCCAATATGGTTTGTAGTAGCTTTTTGAAACTTGACAAAAAAAAGGAGTTCTCAGTTTTGTCTTTATGGTTTGTTTCCCCTTCAAGTAGCTCTAGGCACAGACTGTGGAAAAGCACTTTCATTGAGAGGAGTTGCCAAGCTTCTATAAATAACGAGTTTATGAAATACCAGCAATTATTTTTTCATCAAATCTTGATGGTACGTGGTGGTAATGACAAGTACACAAATCCCACTTGGCTCAATAAATTTTGTTCTTCTAGGTTGAAGCGTTCGTTTACAATAGCAGTTTTTATTTTTAGGTTTCACTCTGTTCTCTCCTATATAGATAGATGAATTTGGAACTCTAAATCCAACATGGTTTCTAGTAGCTCTTTGAAACTTGACACAATAAAGGAGTTCTCAGTTTTGTCTCTATGATTTGTTTCCTCTTCTAGTAGCCCTAGGCACAGACTGTTGAAAAGCACTTTCATTGAGAGGGGTTGCCATACTTCGAAGAAATAACGAGTTTCCGAAATACCAGCAATTATTTTTTCACCCAATCTTGATGATACTTGGTGGTAATGATCGGTACAGGAATCCCACTTGACTCACCAAATTTTGTTGTTCTAGTTTGAAGCGTTCGTTTACAGTAGCAGTTTATATTTTTAGGTTTCCTTCTGTTTTCTCCAATATAGATAGCTGAATTTGGAACTCTAAATCCAACATGGTTTGTACTAGCTCTTTGAAACTTGACAAAAAAAAAGTAGTTCTCAGTTTTGTCTCTATGATTTGTTTCCTCTTCAAGTAGCCCTAAGCAGAGATTGTGGAAAAGCACTTTCATTGAAAGGGGTTGCCAAGCTAACAAGAAATTATGAGTTTCCGAAATACCAGCAAATATTTTTTCACCCAATCTGGATGATACGTGGTGGTAATGATAAGTACACAAATCCCACTTCTCTCACCAAATTTTGTTCTTCTAGGTTGAAGCGTTTGTCTACAGTAGCTGTTTTTATATTTAGGTTTCACTCTGTTCTCTCTTATATAGATAGATGAATTTGGAACTCTAAATACAACATGGTTTGTAGTAGCTCTTTGAAACTTGACAAAATACAGGAGTTCTCAGTATTGTCTCTATGGTTTGTTTCCTCTTCAAGTAGCCCTAGGCACAGACTGTGGAAATGAACTTTCATTGAAAGGGGTTGCCAACCTTCCAAGAAATAACGAGTTTCCGAAACACCAGCAAATATTTTTTCACCAAATCTTGATGATACTTTGTGGTAATGATCGGTACACAAATCCCACTTGGCTCACCCAATTTTGCTCTTCGAGGTTGAAGCTTTCACTTACAGTAGCAGTTTTTATTTTTAGGTTTCACTCTGTTCAATCCTATATAGATAGATGAATTTGGAACTCTAAATCCAACATGGTTTGTAGTAGCTCTTTGATACTTGACAAAATTAAGGAGTTCTCAGTTTTGTCTCTATGGTTGGTTTCCTGTTCAAGTAGACTGAGGCACAGACTGTGGATAAGCACTTTCATTGAGAGGGGTTGCCGAGCTTCTAAGAAATAACGAGTTTCCAAAATACCAGCAAATATTTTTTCACACAGTCTTGATGATACTTGGTGGTAATGATCAGTACACCAATCCCACTAGGCTCACAAGTTTTGTTTTTCTAGGTTGAAGCGTTCGTCTACACTAGCAGTTTATATATTTAGGTTTCACTCTGTTCTCTTCCATATAGATAGATGAATTTGGAACTCTAAATCCAAAATGGTTTGTAGTAGCTCTTTGAAACTTTTCAAAATAAAGAAGTTCTCAGTATTTTCTTTATGGTTTGTTTCCTCTTCAAGTAGCCCTAGGCACAGACTGTGGAAAAGCACTTTCATTGAGAGGGGTTGCCAAGCGTCTAAGAAATAACGATTTTCCTAAATACCAGCAAATATTTTTTCACCCAATCTTCATGATACTTGCTGGTAATGATCAGTACACCAATCCAAATTGGCTCACCAAATTTTGTCCTTCTAGGTTGTAGCGTTCGTCTACAGTAGCAGTTTTTATATTTAGGTTTCACTCTGTTCTCTTCCATATAGATAGATGAATTTGGAACTCTAAATCCAACATGTTTTATAGTAGCTCTTTGAAACTTGACAAAATAAAAGAGTTCTCAGTTGTATCTCTATGATTTGTTTCCTCTTCAAGTAGCCATAAGCAGAGAGTGTGGAAAAGCACTTTAATTTAAAGGGGTTGCCAAGCTTCTAAGAAATTACGAGTTTCCGAAATACCAGCAAATATTTTTTTACCCAATCTTTATGATAATTGGTGGTAATGACAAGTACACAAATCCCACTTGGCTCACCAAATTTTGTTCTTCCAGGTTGAAGCTTTCGTTTACAGTAGCAGTTTTTATTTTTAGGTTTCACTCTGTTCTCTCGTATATAGATAGATGAATTTGGAACTCTAAATTCAACATGGTTTGTAGTAGCTCTTTGAAACATGACAAAATAAAGCAGTTCTCACTTTTGTCTCTGTGGTTTGTTTCCTCTTAAAGTAGCCCTAGGCACAGACTGTGGAAAAGCACTTTCATTAAATGGGGTTGCCAAGCTTCCAAGAAATAACAAGTTTCCGAAATACCAGCAAATATTTTTTCACCCAATCTTGATGATACTTAGTGCTAATGATCGGTACACAAATCCCACTTGACTCACCAAATTTTGTTCTTCTAGGTTGAAGCGTTCGAATACAGTAGCAGTTTATATTTTTAGGTTTCCCAGTGTTCTCTCCTATATAGTTAGATGAATTTGGAACTCTAAATCCAACATGGTTTGTACTAGCTCTTTGAAACTTGACAAAAAAAATTAGTTCTCAGTTTTGTCTCTATGATTTGTTTCCTCTTCAAGTAGCCCTAAGCAGAGACTGTGGAAAAGCACTTTCATTGAAAGGGGTTGTGAAGCTTCCAAGAAATTACAATTTTCCGAAATACCAGCAAATATTTTTTCACCCAATCTTGTTGATACGTGGTGGTAATGATCGGTACACAAATCCCACATGGCTCACCAAATTTTGTTCTTCTAGGTTGAAGCGTTCATTTACTGTAGCAGTTTTTATTTTTAGGTTTTCCTCTGTTCTCTCCTATATAGATAGATGAATTTGGAACTCTAAATCCAATATGGTTTGTAGTAGCTTTTTGAAACTTGACAAAAAAAAGGAGTTCTCAGTTTTGTCTTTATGGTTTGTTTCCCCTTCAAGTAGCTCTAGGCACAGACTGTGGAAAAGCACTTTCATTGAGAGGAGTTGCCAAGCTTCTATAAATAAAGAGTTTCCGAAATACCAGCAAATATTTTTTCACCAAATCTTGATGGTACGTGGTGGTAATGACAAGTACACAAATCCCACTTGGCTCACCAAATTTTGTTCTTCTAGGTTGAAGCGTTCATTTACTGTAGCAGTTTTTATTTTTAGGTTTTCCTCTGTTCTCTCCTATATAGATAGATGAATTTGGAACTCTAAATCCAATATGGTTTGTAGTAGCTTTTTGAAACTTGACAAAATAGGAGTTCTCAGTTTTGTCTTTATGGTTTGTTTCCCCTTCAAGTAGCCCTAGGCACAGACTGTTGAAAAGCACTTTCATTGAGAGGGGTTGCCAAACTTCGAAGAAATAACGAGTTTCCGAAATACCAGCAAATATTTTTTCACCCAAACTTGATGATACTTGGTGTTAATGATCGGTACAGGAATCTCACTTGGCTAACCAAATTTTCTTCCTCTAGGTTGACGTGTTCGTCTACAGTAGCAGTTTCTATTCTTAGGTTTGACTCTGTTCTCTCCTATGTAGATAGATGAATTTGGAACTCAAAATCCAACATGGTTTGTAGTAGCTCTTTGAAACTTGACAAAATAAAGGAGTTCAGTTTGTTCTCTATAATTTGTTTACTCTTCAAGGAGCCCGAAGAAGAGACAGTGGAAAAGCACTTTCATTGAAAGAGGTTGACAAGCTTCCAAGAAATAACGAGTTTCCGAAATACCAGCAAATATTTTATCACCGAATCTTGATGATACGTGATGGTAATGACAAGTACACAAATCCCACATGGCTCACCAAATTTTGTTCTTCTAGGTTGAAGCGTTCGTTTCAAGTAGCAGTTTTTATTTTTAGGTTTCACTCTGTTCTCTCCTATATACATAGATGAATTTGGAACTCTTAATCCAACATGGTTTCTAGTAGCTCTTTGAAACTTGACAAAATAAAAGAGTTCTCAGCTTTGTACCTGTAATTTGTTTCCTCTTCAAGTAGCCCTAAGCAGAGACTTTGGAAAAGCACTTAAATTGAAAGGGGTTGCCAAGCTTCCAAGAAATTACGAGTGTCCGAAATACCAGCATATATGTTTTCACCGAATCTTGATGATACTTGGTGGTAATGACAAGTACACAAATCCCACTTGGCTCATCAAATTTTGTTCTTCTAGCTTTTAGCGTTCTTCTACTGTAGCAGTTTTTATATTTAGGTTTCACTCTGTTCTCTCCTATATAGATAGATGAATTTGGAACTCTAAATCCAACATGGTTTGTAGTAGTTCTTTGAAACTTGACAAATAAATAGTTCTCAGTTTTGTCGCTATGGTTTGTTTCCTCTTCAAGTAGCCCTAAGCAGAGACTGTGGAAAAGCACTTTCATTGAAAGGGGTTGCCAAGCTTCCAAGAAATTATGATTTTCCGAAATACCAGCAAATATTTTTTCACCCAATCTGGATAATAAATGGTGGTGATGACAAGTACACAAATCCCACTTGACTCACCAAATTTTGTTCTTCCAGGTTGAAGCGTTCGTCTACAGTAGGCGTTTTTATATTTAGGTTTCCCTCTGTTCTCTCCTATATAGATAGATCAATTTGGAACTCTAAATCCAACATGGTTAGTAGTAGCTCTTTGAAACTTGACAAAATAAAGTAGTTCTCAGTTTTGTCTCTATGGTTTGTTTCCTCTTCAAGTAGCCCTAGGCACAGACTGTGGAAAAGCAGTTTCATTGAGAGGGGTTGCCAAGCCTCTAAGAAATAACGAGTTTCCGAAATACCAGCAAATATTTTTTCACAAAATTTTGATGATACTTGGTGGTAATGATCAGGACACAAATCCCACTTTGCTCACCAAATTCTGTTATTCTAGGTTGAAGCGTTTGTCTACAGTAGTCGTTTTTATATTTAGGTTTCCCTCTGTTCTCTCCTATATAGATAGATGAATTTGGAACTCTAAATCCAACATGGTTTGTAGTAGCTCTTTGAAACTTGACAAAAAAAAGTAGTTCTCAGTTTTGTCTCTATAGTTTGTTTTTTCATCAAGGAGCCCTAAGCAGAGACTGTAGAAAAGCACTTTAATTAAAAGGGGTTGCCAAGCTTCCAAGAAATTACGAGTTTCCGAAATGCCAGCAAATATTTTTTCACCCAATCTTGATGATACTTGGTGGTAATGATCGGTACAAAATTCCCACTTGGCTCACCAAATTTTGTTCTTCTAGGTTGTAGCGTTCTTTTACAGTAGCAGTTAATATTTTTAGGTTTCACTCTGTTCTCTCCTATATAGATAGATAAATTTGGAACTCTAAATCCAACATGGTTTGTAGTAGCTCTTTGAAACTTGACAAAAAAAAGTAGTTCTCAGATTTGTCTCTATGGTTTGTTTCCTCTTCAAGTAGCCCTAACCAGAAACTGTGGAAAAGCACTTTCATTGAAAGGGGTTGCCAAGATTCCAAGAAATTATGAGTTTCCGAAATACCAGCAAATATTTTTTCACCCAATCTTGATGATACGTGGTGGTAATGATCAGTACAAAAAACCCACTTGGCTCACCAAATTTTGTTCTTCTAGGTTGAAGCGTTCGTTTACAGTACAGTTTTTATTTTTAGGTTTCCCTCTGTTCTCTCCTATATAGATAGATGAATTTGGAACTCTTAATCCAACATGGTTTGTAGTAGCACTTTGAAACTTGACAAAAAAAAGTAGTTCTCAGTTTTGTCTCTATGGTTTGTTTTTT
This sequence comes from Callospermophilus lateralis, assembly GCF_048772815.1. Lineage (NCBI taxonomy): Eukaryota > Metazoa > Chordata > Mammalia > Rodentia > Sciuridae > Callospermophilus > Callospermophilus lateralis. The sequence continues at coordinate 112,767 of NW_027513481.1, forward strand.
CTTCAAGTAGCCCTAAGCAGAGACTGTGGAAAAGCACTTTCATTAAAAGGGGTTGCAAAGCTTCCAATAAATTACGAGTTTCCGAAATACAAGCAAATATTTTTTCACCCAATCTTGATGATACGTGGTCGTAATGACAAGTACACAAATCCCACTTGGCTCACCAAATTTTGATCTTCTTGGTGGAAGCGTTCGTTTACAGTTGCAGTTTTTATTTTTGGTTTCATTCTGTTCTTTCCTATATAGATAGATGAATTTGGAACTCTAAATCCAACATGGTTTGTAGTACCTCTTTGAAACTTGACAAAATAAAGTAGTTCTCAGTTTTGTCTCTATGGTTTGTTTCCTCTTCAAGTAGCCCTAGGCACAGACTGTGGAAAAGCACTTTCATTAAGAGGGGTTGCCAAGCTTCTAAGAAATAACGAGTTTCTGAAATACCAGCAAATATTTTCTCAGAGAAACTTGATGATACTTTGTGGTAATGATGAGTACACACATCCCACTTGGCTCACCAAATTTTGTTCTTCTAGGATGAAGCGTTCGTCTACAGTAGTCGTTTTTATATTTAGGTTTCCCTCTGTTCTCTCCTATATAGATAGATGAATTTGGAATTCTAAATCCAACATGGTTTGTAGTAGCTCTTTGAAACTTGACAAAATAAAGGAATTCTCAGTTTTGTCTCTATGGTTTTTTCCTCTTCAAGTAGCCCTAGGCACAGACTGTGGAAAAGCACTTTCATTGAGAGGGGTTGCCAAGCTTCTAAGAAATAAAGAGTTTCCGAAATACCAGCAAATATTTTTTCACCCAGTCATGATGATACTTGGTGGTAATGATCAGTTCACAAATCCCACTTGGTAACCAAATTTTGTTCTTCTAGGTTGAAGCGTTCGTCTACAGTAGTCGTTTTTATATTTAGGTTTCCCTCTGTTCTCTCCTATATAGATAGATGAATTTGGAACTCTAAATCCAACTTGGTTTGTAGTCGCTCTTTGAAACTTGAGAAAATAATGGAGTTCCCAGTTTTGTCTCTATGGTTCGTTTCCTCTTCAAGTAGCCCTAGGCACAGAGTTTGGAAAAGCACTTTCATTGAGATTGGTTGCCAAGCGTCTAAGAAATAATGAGTTTCTGAAATACCAGCAGATATTATTTCACCGAATCTTGATGATACTTGGTGGTAATGATCAGTACACAAATCCCACTTGGCTCACCAAATTTTGTTCTTCTAGGTTGAAGCGTTCGTCTACAGTAGGCGTTTTTATATTTAGGTTTCCCTCTTTTCTCTCCTATATAGATAGATGAATTTGGAACTCTAAATCCAACATGGTTTGTAGTATCTCTTTGAAACTTGACAAAATAAAGGACTTCTCAGTTTTGTCTCTATGGTTGTTTCCTCTTCAAGTAGCCCTAGGCACAGACTGTGGAAAAGCACTTTCATTGAGAGGGGTTGCCAAGCTTCTAAGAAATAACGAGTTTCCGAAATACCAACAAATATTTTTTCACCCGGTCTTGATGATACTTGGTGGTAATGATCAGTACACAAATCCCACTTGGCTCACCAAATTTTGTACTTCTAGGTTGAAGCGTTCGTCTACAGTAGTCATTTTTTATATTTAAGTTTCGCTCTGTTCTCTCCTATATAAATAGATGAATTTGGAACTCTAAATCCAACATGGTTTATAGTCGCTCTTTGAAACTTGACAAAATAAAGGAGTTCTCAGTTTTGTCTCTATGGTTTGTTTCCTCTTCAAGTAGCCCTAAGCAGAGACTGTGGAAAAGCACTTTCATTTCAGCAGTTGCCAAGATTCCAAAAAATAACGAGTTCCCGAAATACCCGCAAATATTTTTTCACCCAATCTTGATGATACTTGCTGGTAATGATCGGTACACAAATCCCACTTGAATCACCAAATTTTGTTCTTCTAGGTTGAAGCGTTGTTTTACAGTAGCAGTTTATATTTTTAGGTTTCCCTCTGTTCTTTCCTATATAGATATATGAATTTGGAACTCTAAATCCAACATGGTTTGTAGTAGCTCTTTGAAACATGACAAAATAAAGGAATTCTAAGTTTTGTCTCTATTATTTGTTTCCTCTTCAAGTAGCCCTAAGCAGAAACTGTGGAAAACCACTTTCATTGAAAGGGGTTGCCAAGCTTCCAAGAAATTACGAGTTTCCAAAATACCAGCAAATATTTTTTCACCCAATCTTGATGATACTTGGTGGTAATGATCAGTACACAAATCCCACTTGGCTCACCAAATTTTGTTCTTCTAGGTTGAAGTGTTCGTCTACAGCAGCAGTTTTTATGTTTAGGTTTCACTCTGTTCTCTCCTATGTAGATAGATGAATTTGGAACTCTAAATCCAACATGGTTTCTAGTAGCTCTTTGAAACTTGACACAATAAAGGAGTTCTCAGTTTTGTCTCTATGATTTGTTTCCTCTTCTAGTAGCCCTAGGCACAGACTGTTGAAAAGCACTTTCATTGAGAGGGGTTGCCATACTTCGAAGAAATAACGAGTTTCCGAAATACCAGCAATAATTTTTTCACCCAATCTTGATGATACTTGGTGGTAATGATCGGTACAGGAATCCCACTTGACTCACCAAATTTTGTTGTTCTAGTTTGAAGCGTTCGTTTACAGTAGCAGTTTATATTTTTAGGTTTCCTTCTGTTTTCTCCAATATAGATAGCTGAATTTGGAACTCTAAATCCAACATGGTTTGTACTAGCTCTTTGAAACTTGACAAAAAAAAAGTAGTTCTCAGTTTTGTCTCTATGATTTGTTTCCTCTTCAAGTAGCCCTAAGCAGAGATTGTGGAAAAGCACTTTCATTGAAAGGGGTTGCCAAGCTAACAAGAAATTATGAGTTTCCGAAATACCAGCAAATATTTTTTCACCCAATCTGGATGATACGTGGTGGTAATGATAAGTACACAAATCCCACTTCTCTCACCAAATTTTGTTCTTCTAGGTTGAAGCGTTTGTCTACAGTAGCTGTTTTTATATTTAGGTTTCACTCTGTTCTCTCTTATATAGATAGATGAATTTGGAACTCTAAATACAACATGGTTTGTAGTAGCTCTTTGAAACTTGACAAAATACAGGAGTTCTCAGTATTGTCTCTATGGTTTGTTTCCTCTTCCAGTAGCCCTAGGCACAGACTGTGGAAATGAACTTTCATTGAAAGGGGTTGCCAACCTTCCAAGAAATAACGAGTTTCCGAAACACCAGCAAATATTTTTTCACCAAATCTTGATGATACTTTGTGGTAATGATCGGTACACAAATCCCACTTGGCTCACCCAATTTTGCTCTTCGAGGTTGAAGCTTTCACTTACAGTAGCAGTTTTTATTTTTAGGTTTCACTCTGTTCAATCCTATATAGATAGATGAATTTGGAACTCTAAATCCAACATGGTTTGTAGTAGCTCTTTGATACTTGACAAAATTAAGGAGTTCTCAGTTTTGTCTCTATGGTTGGTTTCCTGTTCAAGTAGACTGAGGCACAGACTGTGGATAAGCACTTTCATTGAGAGGGGTTGCCGAGCTTCTAAGAAATAACGAGTTTCCAAAATACCAGCAAATATTTTTTCACACAGTCTTGATGATACTTGGTGGTAATGATCAGTACACCAATCCCACTAGGCTCACAAGTTTTGTTTTTCTAGGTTGAAGCGTTCGTCTACACTAGCAGTTTATATATTTAGGTTTCACTCTGTTCTCTTCCATATAGATAGATGAATTTGGAACTCTAAATCCAAAATGGTTTGTAGTAGCTCTTTGAAACTTTTCAAAATAAAGAAGTTCTCAGTATTTTCTTTATGGTTTGTTTCCTCTTCAAGTAGCCCTAGGCACAGACTGTGGAAAAGCACTTTCATTGAGAGGGGTTGCCAAGCGTCTAAGAAATAACGATTTTCCTAAATACCAGCAAATATTTTTTCACCCAATCTTCATGATACTTGCTGGTAATGATCAGTACACCAATCCAAATTGGCTCACCAAATTTTGTCCTTCTAGGTTGTAGCGTTCGTCTACAGTAGCAGTTTTTATATTTAGGTTTCACTCTGTTCTCTTCCATATAGATAGATGAATTTGGAACTCTAAATCCAACATGTTTTATAGTAGCTCTTTGAAACTTGACAAAATAAAAGAGTTCTCAGTTGTATCTCTATGATTTGTTTCCTCTTCAAGTAGCCATAAGCAGAGAGTGTGGAAAAGCACTTTAATTTAAAGGGGTTGCCAAGCTTCTAAGAAATTACGAGTTTCCGAAATACCAGCAAATATTTTTTTACCCAATCTTTATGATAATTGGTGGTAATGACAAGTACACAAATCCCACTTGGCTCACCAAATTTTGTTCTTCCAGGTTGAAGCTTTCGTTTACAGTAGCAGTTTTTATTTTTAGGTTTCACTCTGTTCTCTCGTATATAGATAGATGAATTTGGAACTCTAAATTCAACATGGTTTGTAGTAGCTCTTTGAAATATGACAAAATAAAGCAGTTCTCACTTTTGTCTCTGTGGTTTGTTTCCTCTTAAAGTAGCCCTAGGCACAGACTGTGGAAAAGCACTTTCATTAAATGGGGTTGCCAAGCTTCCAAGAAATAACAAGTTTCCGAAATACCAGCAAATATTTTTTCACCCAATCTTGATGATACTTAGTGCTAATGATCGGTACACAAATCCCACTTGACTCACCAAATTTTGTTCTTCTAGGTTGAAGCGTTCGAATACAGTAGCAGTTTATATTTTTAGGTTTCCCAGTGTTCTCTCCTATATAGTTAGATGAATTTGGAACTCTAAATCCAACATGGTTTGTACTAGCTCTTTGAAACTTGACAAAAAAAATTAGTTCTCAGTTTTGTCTCTATGATTTGTTTCCTCTTCAAGTAGCCCTAAGCAGAGACTGTGGAAAAGCACTTTCATTGAAAGGGGTTGTGAAGCTTCCAAGAAATTACAATTTTCCGAAATACCAGCAAATATTTTTTCACCCAATCTTGTTGATACGTGGTGGTAATGATCGGTACACAAATCCCACATGGCTCACCAAATTTTGTTCTTCTAGGTTGAAGCGTTCATTTACTGTAGCAGTTTTTATTTTTAGGTTTTCCTCTGTTCTCTCCTATATAGATAGATGAATTTGGAACTCTAAATCCAATATGGTTTGTAGTAGCTTTTTGAAACTTGACAAAAAAAAGGAGTTCTCAGTTTTGTCTTTATGGTTTGTTTCCCCTTCAAGTAGCTCTAGGCACAGACTGTGGAAAAGCACTTTCATTGAGAGGAGTTGCCAAGCTTCTATAAATAAAGAGTTTCCGAAATACCAGCAAATATTTTTTCACCAAATCTTGATGGTACGTGGTGGTAATGACAAGTACACAAATCCCACTTGGCTCACCAAATTTTGTTCTTCTAGGTTGAAGCGTTCATTTACTGTAGCAGTTTTTATTTTTAGGTTTTCCTCTGTTCTCTCCTATATAGATAGATGAATTTGGAACTCTAAATCCAATATGGTTTGTAGTAGCTTTTTGAAACTTGACAAAATAGGAGTTCTCAGTTTTGTCTTTATGGTTTGTTTCCCCTTCAAGTAGCCCTAGGCACAGACTGTTGAAAAGCACTTTCATTGAGAGGGGTTGCCAAACTTCGAAGAAATAACGAGTTTCCGAAATACCAGCAAATATTTTTTCACCCAAACTTGATGATACTTGGTGTTAATGATCGGTACAGGAATCTCACTTGGCTAACCAAATTTTCTTCCTCTAGGTTGACGTGTTCGTCTACAGTAGCAGTTTCTATTCTTAGGTTTGACTCTGTTCTCTCCTATGTAGATAGATGAATTTGGAACTCAAAATCCAACATGGTTTGTAGTAGCTCTTTGAAACTTGACAAAATAAAGGAGTTCAGTTTGTTCTCTATAATTTGTTTACTCTTCAAGGAGCCCGAAGAAGAGACAGTGGAAAAGCACTTTCATTGAAAGAGGTTGACAAGCTTCCAAGAAATAACGAGTTTCCGAAATACCAGCAAATATTTTATCACCGAATCTTGATGATACGTGATGGTAATGACAAGTACACAAATCCCACATGGCTCACCAAATTTTGTTCTTCTAGGTTGAAGCGTTCGTTTCAAGTAGCAGTTTTTATTTTTAGGTTTCACTCTGTTCTCTCCTATATACATAGATGAATTTGGAACTCTTAATCCAACATGGTTTCTAGTAGCTCTTTGAAACTTGACAAAATAAAAGAGTTCTCAGCTTTGTACCTGTAATTTGTTTCCTCTTCAAGTAGCCCTAAGCAGAGACTTTGGAAAAGCACTTAAATTGAAAGGGGTTGCCAAGCTTCCAAGAAATTACGAGTGTCCGAAATACCAGCATATATGTTTTCACCGAATCTTGATGATACTTGGTGGTAATGACAAGTACACAAATCCCACTTGGCTCATCAAATTTTGTTCTTCTAGCTTTTAGCGTTCTTCTACTGTAGCAGTTTTTATATTTAGGTTTCACTCTGTTCTCTCCTATATAGATAGATGAATTTGGAACTCTAAATCCAACATGGTTTGTAGTAGTTCTTTGAAACTTGACAAATAAATAGTTCTCAGTTTTGTCGCTATGGTTTGTTTCCTCTTCAAGTAGCCCTAAGCAGAGACTGTGGAAAAGCACTTTCATTGAAAGGGGTTGCCAAGCTTCCAAGAAATTATGATTTTCCGAAATACCAGCAAATATTTTTTCACCCAATCTGGATAATAAATGGTGGTGATGACAAGTACACAAATCCCACTTGACTCACCAAATTTTGTTCTTCCAGGTTGAAGCGTTCGTCTACAGTAGGCGTTTTTATATTTAGGTTTCCCTCTGTTCTCTCCTATATAGATAGATCAATTTGGAACTCTAAATCCAACATGGTTAGTAGTAGCTCTTTGAAACTTGACAAAATAAAGTAGTTCTCAGTTTTGTCTCTATGGTTTGTTTCCTCTTCAAGTAGCCCTAGGCACAGACTGTGGAAAAGCAGTTTCATTGAGAGGGGTTGCCAAGCCTCTAAGAAATAACGAGTTTCCGAAATACCAGCAAATATTTTTTCACAAAATTTTGATGATACTTGGTGTTAATGATCAGGACACAAATCCCACTTTGCTCACCAAATTCTGTTATTCTAGGTTGAAGCGTTTGTCTACAGTAGTCGTTTTTATATTTAGGTTTCCCTCTGTTCTCTCCTATATAGATAGATGAATTTGGAACTCTAAATCCAACATGGTTTGTAGTAGCTCTTTGAAACTTGACAAAAAAAAGTAGTTCTCAGTTTTGTCTCTATAGTTTGTTTTTTCATCAAGGAGCCCTAAGCAGAGACTGTAGAAAAGCACTTTAATTAAAAGGGGTTGCCAAGCTTCCAAGAAATTACGAGTTTCCGAAATGCCAGCAAATATTTTTTCACCCAATCTTGATGATACTTGGTGGTAATGATCGGTACAAAATTCCCACTTGCTCACCAAATTTTGTTCTTCTAGGTTGTAGCGTTCTTTTACAGTAGCAGTTAATATTTTTAGGTTTCACTCTGTTCTCTCCTATATAGATAGATAAATTTGGAACTCTAAATCCAACATGGTTTGTAGTAGCTCTTTGAAACTTGACAAAAAAAAGTAGTTCTCAGATTTGTCTCTATGGTTTGTTTCCTCTTCAAGTAGCCCTAACCAGAAACTGTGGAAAAGCACTTTCATTGAAAGGGGTTGCCAAGATTCCAAGAAATTATGAGTTTCCGAAATACCAGCAAATATTTTTTCACCCAATCTTGATGATACGTGGTGGTAATGATCAGTACAAAAAACCCACTTGGCTCACCAAATTTTGTTCTTCTAGGTTGAAGCGTTCGTTTACAGTACAGTTTTTATTTTTAGGTTTCCCTCTGTTCTCTCCTATATAGATAGATGAATTTGGAACTCTTAATCCAACATGGTTTGTAGTAGCACTTTGAAACTTGACAAAAAAAAGTAGTTCTCAGTTTTGTCTCTATGGTTTGTTTTTTCTTCAAGTAGCCCTAAGCAGAGACTGTGGAAAAGCACTTTCATTAAAAGGGGTTGCAAAGCTTCCAATAAATTACGAGTTTCCGAAATACAAGCAAATATTTTTTCACAAAATCTTGATGATACGTGGTCGTAATGACAAGTACACAAATCCCACTTGGCTCACCAAATTTTGATCTTCTTGGTGGAAGCGTTCGTTTACAGTTGCAGTTTTTATTTTTGGTTTCATTCTGTTCTTTCCTATATAGATAGATGAATTTGGAACTCTAAATCCAACATGGTTTGTAGTACCTCTTTGAAACTTGACAAAATAAAGTAGTTCTCAGTTTTGTCTCTATGGTTTGTTTCCTCTTCAAGTAGCCCTAGGCACAGACTGTGGAAAAGCACTTTCATTAAGAGGGGTTGCCAAGCTTCTAAGAAATAACGAGTTTCTGAAATACCAGCAAATATTTTCTCAGAGAAACTTGATGATACTTTGTGGTAATGATGAGTACACACATCCCACTTGGCTCACCAAATTTTGTTCTTCTAGGATGAAGCGTTCGTCTACAGTAGTCGTTTTTATATTTAGGTTTCCCTCTGTTCTCTCCTATATAGATAGATGAATTTGGAATTCTAAATCCAACATGGTTTGTAGTAGCTCTTTGAAACTTGACAAAATAAAGGAATTCTCAGTTTTGTCTCTATGGTTGTTTTGGTTGTTTCCTCTTCAAGTAGCCATAGGCACAGACTGTGGAAAAGCACTTTCATTGAGAGGGGTTGCCAAGCTTCTAAGAAATAAAGAGTTTCCGAAATACCAGCAAATATTTTTTCACCCAGTCATGATGATACTTGGTGGTAATGATCAGTTCACAAATCCCACTTGGTAACCAAATTTTGTTCTTCTAGGTTGAAGCGTTCGTCTACAGTAGTCGTTTTTATATTTAGGTTTCCCTCTGTTCTCTCCTATATAGATAGATGAATTTGGAACTCTAAATCCAACTTGGTTTGTAGTCGCTCTTTGAAACTTGAGAAAATAATGGAGTTCCCAGTTTTGTCTCTATGGTTCGCAAGTAGCCCTAGGCACAGAGTTTGGAAAAGCACTTTCATTGAGATTGGTTGCCAAGCGTCTAAGAAATAATGAGTTTCTGAAATACCAGCAGATATTATTTCACCGAATCTTGATGATACTTGGTGGTAATGATCAGTACACAAATCCCACTTGGCTCACCAAATTTTGTTCTTCTAGGTTGAAGCGTTCGTCTAGAGTAGGCGTTTTTATATTTAGGTTTCCCTCTTTTCTCTCCTATATAGATAGATGAATTTGGAACTCTAAATCCAACATGGTTTGTAGTATCTCTTTGAAACTTGACAAAATAAAGGACTTCTCAGTTTTGTCTCTATGGTTGTTTCCTCTTCAAGTAGCCCTAGGCACAGACTGTGGAAAAGCACTTTCATTGAGAGGGGTTGCCAAGCTTCTAAGAAATAACGAGTTTCCGAAATACCAACAAATATTTTTTCACCCGGTCTTGATGATACTTGGTGGTAATGATCAGTACACAAATCCCACTTGGCTCACCAAATTTTGTTCTTCTAGGTTGAAGCGTTCGTCTACAGTAGTCATTTTTTATATTTAAGTTTCCCTCTGTTCTCTCCTATATAAATAGATGAATTTGGAACTCTAAATCCAACATGGTTTATAGTCGCTCTTTGAAACTTGACAAAATAAAGGAGTTCTCAGTTTTGTCTCTATGGTTTGTTTCCTCTTCAAGTAGCCCTAAGCAGAGACTGTGGAAAAGCACTTTCATTTCAGCAGTTGCCAAGATTCCAAAAAATTAACGAGTTCCCGAAATACCCGCAAATATTTTTTCACCCAATCTTGATGATACTTGCTGGTAATGATCGGTACACAAATCCCACTTGAATCACCAAATTTTGTTCTTCTAGGTTGAAGCGTTGTTTTACAGTAGCAGTTTATATTTTTAGGTTTCCCTCTGTTCTCTCCTATATAGATATATGAATTTGGAACTCTAAATCCAACATGGTTTGTAGTAGCTCTTTGAAACATGACAAAATAAAGGAATTCTAAGTTTTGTCTCTATTATTTGTTTCCTCTTCAAGTAGCCCCTAAGCAGAAACTGTGGAAAACCACTTTCATTGAAAGGGGTTGCCAAGCTTCCAAGAAATTACGAGTTTCCAAAATACCAGCAAATATTTTTCACCCAATCTTGATGATACTTGGTGGTAATGATCAGTACACAAATCCCACTTGGCTCACCAAATTTTGTTCTTCTAGGTTGAAGTGTTCGTCTACAGCAGCAGTTTTTATGTTTAGGTTTCACTCTGTTCTCTCCTATGTAGATAGATGAATTTGGAACTCTAAATCCAACAAGGTTTTTAGTAGCTCTTTGAAACTTGACATAATAAAGGAGTTCTCAGGTTTGTCTCTATAATTTGTTTCCTCTTCAAGTAGCCTAAGCAGAGACTGTGGAAATGCACTTTCATTGAAAGGGGTTGCCAAGCTTCCAAGAAATTACGAGTTTCCGAAATACCAGCAAACATTTTTTCACCCAATCTGGATGATACGTGGTCGTAATGACAAGGACACAAATCCCACTTTTCCCACCATATTTTGTTCTTCTAGGTTGAAGCATTCTTTTACAGTAGCAGTTATATTTTTAGGTTTCTCTCTGTTCTCTCCTATATAGATAGATGAATTTGGAACTCTATCTCCAACATGGTTTGTAGTAGCCCTTTGAAACTTGACAAAATAAAGGAGTTCTCAGTTTTGTCTCTATGGTTGTTTCCTCTTCAAGTAGCCCTAGGCACAGTCTGGGAAAAGCACTTTCATTGAGAGGGGTTGCCAAGCTTCTAAGAAATAACGAGTTTCCGAAATACCAGCAAATATTTTTTCACCCAATCTTGATGATACTTGGTGGTAATGATCAGTACACAAATCCCACTTGGCTCACCAAATTTTGTTCTTCTAGGTTGAAGCGTTCGTCTACAGTATTCGTTTTATATTTAGGTTTCCCTCTGTTCTCTCCTATATAGATAGATAAATTTAGAACTCTAAATCCAACATGGATTGCAGTAGCTTTTTGAAACTTGACAAAAAAAGTAGATCTCAGTTTTGTCTCTACGGTTTGTTTTTCTTCAAGTAGCCCTAAACAGAGACTGTGGAAAAGCAATTTCATTATAAGGGATTGCCAAGCTTCAATAAATTACTAGTTTCTGAAATACCAGCAAAAATTTTTACCAAATCTTGATGATACGTGGTCTTAATGACAAGTACAGAAATCCCACTTGGCTCACCAAATTTTGTTCTTCTAGGTGGAAGCGTTTGGTTACACTAGCAGTTTTTATTTTTGGTTTCACTCTGTTCTCTACTATATAGATTGATGAAATTGGAACTCTAAATCCAACATGGTTTTTAGTAGCTCTTTGAAACTTGACAAAATAAAGGAGTTCTCAGTTTTGTCTCTATGGTTGTTTCCTCTTCAAGTAGACCTAGGCACAGACTGTGGAGTAGCAGTTAAATTGAGAGGGGTTTCCAAGCTTCTAAAAAATAACGAGTTTCCGAAATACCAGCAAATATTTTTCACCCACATCTTGATGATACTTGGTGGTAATGATCAGTACACAAATCCCACTTGGCTTACCAAATTATGTTCTTCTAGGATGAAGCGTTCGTCTACCGTAGTCGTTTTTACATTTAGGTTTCCCTCTGTTCTCTCCTATATAATGATAGATGAATTTGGAACTCTAAATCCAACTTGGTTTGTAGTCGCTCTTTGAAACTTGACAAAATAAAGGAGTTCTCAGTTTTGTCTCTATGGTTTGTTTCCTCTTCAAGTAGACCTAAGCAGAGACTTTTGAAAAGCACTTTAATTGAAAGGCGTTGCCAAGCTTCCAACAAATAACGAGTTTCCGAAATACCAGCAAATATTTTTTCACCCACTTGATGATACATGGTGGTAATGATGGGTACACAAATCCCACTTGACTCACCAAATTTGTTCTTCTAGGTTGAAGCGTTCTTTTATAGTAGCAGCTTATATTTTTAGGTTTCACTCTCATCTCCTATATAGATAGATGAATTTGGAACTCTAAATCCAACATGGTTTGTAGTAGCTCTTTGAAACTTGACAAAAAAGTAGTTCTCAGTTTGTCTCTATGGTTTTTTTTTTTCTTCAAGCAGCCCTAAGCAGAGACTTTGGAAAAGCACTTTCATTGAAAGGGGTTGCCAAGCTTCCAACAAATAACGAGTTCCGAAATGCCAGCAAATATTTTTTCACCCAATCTTGATGATACGTGGTCCTAATGACATGTACACTAATCCCACTTGGGTCACCAAATTTTCTTCTTCTAGGTGGAAGCGTTCGTTTACACTTGCAGTTTTTTATTTTTGATTTCACTCTGTTCTCTCCTATATAGATAGATGAATTCGGAACTCTAAATCCAACATGGTTTGTAGTAGCTCTTTGAAACTTGACAAAATAAAGGAGTTCTCAGTTTTGTTTCTATGGTTCATTTCCTCTTCAATTAGCCCTAGGCACAGACTTTGGAAAAGCACTTTCACTGAGAGTGGTTGCCAAGCTTCTAGGAAATAACGAGTTTCTGAAATACCAGCAAATATTTTTTCACCCAATCTTGATGATACTTGGTGGTAATGATCAGTAACCAAATCCCACTTGGCTCATCAAATTTTGGTCTTCTAGGTTGAAGCGTTCGTCTACAGTAGTCGTTTTTATATTTAGGTTTCCCTCTGTTCTCTCCTATATAGATAGAAGAATTTGGAACTCTAAATCCACATGGTTTGTAGTAGCTCTTTGAAACTTGACAAAATAATGGACTTCTCAGTTTGTCTCTATGGTTGTTTTCCTCTTCAAGTAGCCCTAGGCACAGACTTGTGAAAAAGCACTTTCATTGAGAGGGGTTGCCAAGCTTCCAAAAAATAACGAGTTCCCGAAATACCCGCAAATATTTTTTCACCCAATCTTGATGATACTTGGTGGTAATGATCGGTACGCAAGTCCCACTTGACTCACCAAATTTTGTTCTTCTAGGTTTAAGCGTTCTTTTACAGTAGCAGTTTATATTTTTAGGTTTCCCTCTGTTCTCTCCTATATAGATAGATGAATTTGGAACTCTAAATCCAACATGGTTTGTAGTAGCTCTTTGAAACTTGACAAAATAAAGGAATTCTAAATTTTGTCTCTATTATTTTGTTTCCTCTTCAAGTAGCCCTAAGCAGAAACTGTGGAAATGCACTTTCATTTAAAGGGGTTGCCAAGCTTCCAAGAAATTACGAGTTTCCGAAATACCAGCTAATATTTTTTCACCCAATCTTGATGATACGTGGTGGTAATGATCGGTACAAAAATCCAACTTGACTCACCAAATTTTGTTCTTCTAGGTTGAAGCGTTCGTTTACAGTAGCAGTTTTTATTTTTAGGTTTCCCTCTGTTCTCTCCTATATAGATAGATGAATTTGGAACTCTAAATCCAACATGGTTTGTAGTAGCTTTTTGAAAGTTGACAAAATAAAGGAGTTCTCATTTTTGTCTCTATGGTTGTTTCCTCTTCAAGTAGCCCTAGGCACAGACTGTGGAAAAGCACTTTCATTGAGAGTGGTTGCCAAGCTTCTAAGAAATAACGAGTTTCCGAAATACCAGCAAATATTTTTTTCACCCAATCTTGATGATACTTGGTGGTAATGATCAGTATACAAATGCCACTTGGCACAACAAATTTTGTTCTTCTAGGTTGAAGCGTTCGTCTAGAGTAATCGTTTTTATATTTAGGTCTCCCTCTGTTCTCTCCTACATAGATAGATGAATTTGGAACACTAAATCCAACATGGTTTGCAGTAGGTCTTTGAAACTTGACAAAAAATTTAGATCTCAGTTTTTTCTCTATGATTTGTTTTTTCTTCAAGTAGCCCTAAGCAGAGACTGTGGAAAAGCACTTTAATTAAAAGGGGTTGCCAATCTCCCAATAAATTAGGAGTTTCCAAAATACCAGCAAATATTTTTTCACCCAATCTTGATGGTACGTGGTCGTAATGACAAGGAAACAAATACCACTTGGCTCACCAAATTTTTTTCTTCTTGGTGGAAGCGTTCGTTTACAGTTGCAGTTTTTATTTTTGGTTTCACTCTGTTCTCTACTATATAGATAGATGACATTTGGAACTCTAAATCCAACATGGTTTGTAGTAGCTCTTTGAAACTTGACAAAATAAAGGAGTTCTCAGTTTTGTCACTATGGTTTGTTTCCTCTTCAAGTAGCCCTATGCACAGACTTTGGAAAAGCACATTCATTGAGAGGGGTTGCCAAGCTTCTAAGAAATAACGAGTTTCCGAAATACCAGCAAATATTTTTTCACCCAATCTTGATGATACTTGGTGGTAATGATCAATAAACAAATCCCACTTGGCTCACAAAATTTTGTTCTTCTAGGTTGAAGCGTTCATCTACAGTAGTCGTTTTTATATTTAGGTTTCCCTTTGTTCTCTCCTACATAGATAGATGAATTTGGAACTCTAAATCCAACATGGTTTGCAGTAGCTCTTTGAAACTTGACAAAAAAAAGTAGATCTCAGTTTTTTCTCTACGGTTTGTTTTTTCTTCAAGTAGGCCCTAAGCAGAGACTGTGGAAAGCACTTTCATTAAAAGGATTGCCAAGCTTCCAATAAATTACGAGTTTCCGAAATACCAGCAAATATTTTCTCACCCAATCTTGATGATACGTGGTGGTAATGACAAGTACACAAATCCCACTTGGCTCACCAAATTTGTTCTTCTAGGTGGAAGCGTTCGTTTACAGTTGCAGTTTTTTATTTTTGGTTTCACTCTGTTCTCTACTATATAAATAGATAAAATTGGAACTCTAAATCCAACATGGTTTGTAGTACCTCTTTGAAACTTGACAAATAAAGGAGTTCTCAGTTTTGTCTCTATGGTCTGTTACATCTTCAAGTAGCCCTAGGCACAGACTTTGGAAAAGCACATTCATTGAGAGGGGTTGCCAAGCTTCTAAGAAATAACGAGTTTCCGAAATACCAGCAAATATTTTTTCACCCATCTTGATGATACTTGGTGGTAATGATCAGTAAACAAATCCCACTTGGCTCACCAAATTTTGTTCTTCTAGGTTGAAGCGTTCGTCTACAGTAGTCGTTTTATATTTAGGTTTCCTCTGTTCTCTCCTATATAGATAGATGAATTTGGAACTCTAAATCCAACATGGTTTGTAGTAGCTCTTTGAAACTTGACAAAATAAAGGACTTCTCAGTTTTCTCTCTATGGTTGTTTCCTCTTCAAGTAGCCCTAGGCACAGACTGTGGAAAAGCACTTTCATTGAGAGGGGGTTGCCAAGCTTCTAAGAAATAAGGAGTTTCCGAAATACCAGCAAATATTTTTTCACCCAATCTTGATGATACGTGGTGGTAATGATCGGTACAAAAATTCCACTTGGCTCACCAAATTTTGTTCTTCTAGGTTGAAGCGTTTCGTTACAGTAGCAGTTTTTATTTTTAGGTTTTCCTCTTTTCTCTCCTATATAAATAGATGAATTTGGAACTCTTAATCCAACATGGTTTGTTGTAGCTCTTTGAAACTTGACAAAATAAAGAGTTCTCACTTTTGTCTCTACGGTTTGTTACCTATTCAAGTAGCCCCTAGGCACAGACTGTGGAAAAGCAGTTTCATTGAGAGGGTTTGCCAAGCTTCTAAGAAATAACGAGTTTCCGAAATACCAGCAAATATTTTTTCACCCAATCTGGATGATACGTCGTCGTAATGACAAGACACAAATCCCACTTGGCCCACCAAATGTTGTTCTTCTAGGTGGAAGCGTTTGTTTACACTGGCAGTTTTTATTTTTGGTTTCACTCTGTTCTCTACTATATAGATTGATGAAATTGGAACTCTAAATCCAACATGGTTTGTAGTAGCTCTTTGAAACTTGACAAAATAAAGGAGTTCTCAGTTTTGTCTCTATGGTTTGTTTCCTCTTCAAGTAGCCCTAACAGAGACTGTGGAAAGCACTTTCATTGAAAGGGGTTGCCAAGCTTTCCAAGAAATAACGAGTTTCCGAAATACCAGCAAATATTTTTTCACCCAAACTTGATGATACTTGGTGGTAATGATCGGTACACAAATCCCACTTGACTCACCAAATTTTGTTCTTCTAGGTTGAAGCGTTCTTTTACAGTAGCAGTTTATATTTTTAGGTTTCACTCTGATCTCTCATATATAGATAGATGAATTTGGAACTCTAAATCCAATATGGTTGTAGTAGCTCTTTGAAACTTGACAAAAAAAAGTAGTTCTCAGTTTTGTCTCTATGGTTTGTTTTTTCTTCAAGGAGCCCTAAGCAGAGACTGTGGAAAAGCACTTTCATTAAAAGGGGTTGCCAAGCTTCCAATAAATTACGAGTTTCCGAAATACCAGCAAATATTTTTTCATCCAAACTTGATGAACGTGGTGGTAATGACAAGTACACAAATCCCACTTGGCTCACCAAATTTTGTTCTTCTAGGTGTAAGCATTCGTTTACAGTTGCAGTTTTTATTTTGGTTTCACTCTGTTCTCTACTATATAGATACATGAAATTGGAACTCTAAATCCAACATGGTTTGTTGTAGCTCTTTGAAACTTGACAAAATAAAGGAGTTCTCAGTTTTGTCTCTATGGTTTGTTTCCTCTTCAAGTAGCCCTAGGCACAGACTTTGGAAAAGCATATTCATTGAGAGGGGTTGCCAAGCTTCTAAGAATAACGAGTTTCCGAAATACCAGCAAATATTTTTTCACCCATCTTGATGATACTTGGTGGTAATGATCAGTAAACAAATCCCACTTGGCTCACCAAATTTGTTCTTCTAGGTTGAAGCGTTCGTCTACAGTAGTCGTTTTTATATTTAGGTTTCCCTCTGTTCTCTCCTATATAGATAGATGAATTTTAACTCGAAATCCAACATGGTTGTAGTAGCTCTTTGAAACTTGACAAAATAAAGGACTTCTCAGTTTTCTCTCTATGGTTGTTTCCTCTTCAAGTAGCCCTAGGCACAGACTGTGGAAAAGCACTTTCATTGAGAGGGGTTGCCAAGTTTCTAAGAAATAAGGAGTTTCCGAAATACCAGCAAATATTTTTTCACCCAATCTTGATGATACGTGGTGGTAATGATCGGTACAAAAATTCCACTTGGCTCACCAAATTTTGTTCTTCTAGGTTGAAGCGTTCGTTTACAGTAGCAGTTTTATTTTTAGGTTTCCCTCTTTTCTCTCCTATATAAATAGATGAATTTGGAACTCTTAATCCAACATGGTTGTTGTAGCTCTTTGAAACTTGACAAATAAAGGAGTTCTCACTTTTGTCTCTACGGGTTGTTACCTATTCAAGTAGCCCTAGGCACAGACTGTGGAAAAGCAATTTCATTGAGACGTGTTGCCAAGCTTTTAAGAAATAACGAGTTTCCGAAATACCAGCAAATATTTTTTCAACCAATCTTGATGATACTTGGTGGTAATGACCAGTACACAAATCCCCAATTGGCTCACCAAATGTTGTTCTTCTAGGTGGAAGCGTTTGTTTACACTAGCAGTTTTATTTTTGGTTTCACTCTGTTCTCTACTATATAGATTGATGAAATTGGAACTCTAAATCCAACATGGTTTGTAGTAGCTCTTTGAAACTTGACAAAATAAAGGAGTTCTCAGTTTTGTCTCTATGGTTGTTTCCTCTTCAAGTAGCCCTAGGCACAGACTGTGGAAAAGCAGTTTCATTGAGAGGGTTTGCCAAGCTTCTAAGAAATAACCAGTTTCCGAAATACCAGCAAATATTTTTTCACCCAATCTGGATGATACTTGGTGGTAATGATCAGTACAGAAATCCCACTTGGCTCACCAAATTATGTTCTTCTAGGTAGAAGCGTTCGTCTACAGTAGTCGTTTTTATATTTAGGTTTCCCTCTGTTCTCTCCTACATAGATAGATGAATTTTGAACTCTAAATCCACTTGGTTTGTAGTCGCTCTTTGAAACTTGACAAAATAAAGGAGTTCTCAGTTTTGTCTCTATGGTTTGTTTCCTCTTCAAGTAGCCCTAACAGAGACTGTGGAAAAGCACTTTCATTGAAAGGGGTTGCCAAGCTTCCAAGAAATAACGAGTTTCCGAAATACCAGGAAATATTTTTTCACCCAAACTTGATGATACTTGGTGGTAATGATCGGTACACAAATCCCACTTGACTCACCAAATTTTGTTCTTCTAGGTTGAAGCGTTCTTTTACAGTAGCAGTTTATATTTTTAGGTTTCACTCTGATCTCTCATATATAGATAGATGAATTTGGAACTCTAAATCCAACATGGTTTGTAGTAGCTCTTTGAAACTTGACAAAAAAAAGTAGTTCTCAGTTTTGTCTCTATGGTTTGTTTTTTCTTCAAGGAGCCCTAAGCAGAGACTGTGGAAAAGCACTTTCATTAAAAGGGGTTGCCAAGCTTCCAATAAATTACGAGTTTCCGAAATACCAGCAAATATTTTTTCACCCAAACATGATGATACGTGGTGGTAATGACAAGTACACAAATCCCACTTGGTTCACCAAATTTTGTTCTTCTAGGTGTAAGCATTCGTTTACAGTTGCACTTTTTATTTTTGGTTTCACTCTGTTCTCTACTATATAGATACATGAAATTGGAACTCTAAATCCAACATGGTTTGTAGTAGCTCTTTGAAACTTGACAAAATAAAGGAGTTCTCAGTTTTGTCTCTATGGTTTGTTTCCACTTCAAGTAGCCCTAACAGAGACTGTGGAAAAGCACTTTCATTGAAAGGGGTTGCCAAGCTTCCAAGAAATAACGAGTTTCCGAAATACCAGCAAATATTTTTTCACCCAAACTTGATGATACTTGGTGGTAATGATCGGTACACAAATCCCACTTGACTCACCAAATTTTGTTCTTCTAGGTTGAAGCGTTCTTTTACAGTAGCAGTTTATATTTTTAGGTTTCACTCTGATCTCTCATATATAGATAGATGAATTTGGAACTCTAAATCCAATATGGTTTGTAGTAGCTCTTTGAAACTTGACAAAAAAAAGTAGTTCTCAGTTTTGTCTCTATGGTTTGTTTTTTCTTCAAGGAGCCCTAAGCAGAGACTGTGGAAAAGCACTTTCATTAAAAGGGGTTGCCAAGCTTCCAATAAATTACGAGTTTCCGAAATACCAGCAAATATTTTTTCATCCAAACTTGATGATACGTGGTGGTAATGACAAGTACACAAATCCCACTTGGCTCACCAAATTTTGTTCTTCTAGGTGTAAACATTCGTTTACATTTGCAGTTTTTATTTTTGGTTTCACTCTGTTCTCTACTATATAGATACATGAAATTGGAACTCTAAATCCAACATGGTTTGTTGTAGCTCTTTGAAACTTGACAAAATAAAGGAGTTCTCAGTTTTGTCTCTATGGTTTGTTTCCTCTTCAAGTAGCCCTAGGCACAGACTTTGGAAAAGCATATTCATTGAGAGGGGTTGCCAAGCTTCTAAGAAATAACGAGTTTCCGAAATACCAGCAAATATTTTTTCACCCATCTTGATGATACTTGGTGGTAATGATCAGTAAACAAATCCCACTTGGCTCACCAAATTTGTTCTTCTAGGTTGAAGCGTTCGTCTACAGTAGTCGTTTTTATATTTAGGTTTCCCTCTGTTCTCTCCTATATAGATAGATGAATTTTAACTCGAAATCCAACATGGTTTGTAGTAGCTCTTTGAAACTTGACAAAATAAAGGACTTCTCAGTTTTCTCTCTATGGTTGTTTCCTCTTCAAGTAGCCCTAGGCACAGACTGTGGAAAAGCACTTTCATTGAGAGGGGTTGCCAAGTTTCTAAGAAATAAGGAGTTTCCGAAATACCAGCAAATATTTTTTCACCCAATCTTGATGATACGTGGTGGTAATGATCGGTACAAAAATTCCACTTGGCTCACCAAATTTTGTTCTTCTAGGTTGAAGCGTTCGTTTACAGTAGCAGTTTTTATTTTTAGGTTTCCCTCTTTTCTCTCCTATATAAATAGATGAATTTGGAACTCTTAATCCAACATGGTTTGTTGTAGCTCTTTGAAACTTGACAAAATAAAGGAGTTCTCACTTTTGTCTCTACGGGTTGTTACCTATTCAAGTAGCCCTAGGCACAGACTGTGGAAAAGCAATTTCATTGAGACGTGTTGCCAAGCTTTTAAGAAATAACGAGTTTCCGAAATACCAGCAAATATTTTTTCAACCAATCTTGATGATACTTGGTGGTAATGACCAGTACACAAATCCCAATTGGCTCACCAAATGTTGTTCTTCTAGGTGGAAGCGTTTGTTTACACTAGCAGTTTTTATTTTTGGTTTCACTCTGTTCTCTACTATATAGATTGATGAAATTGGAACTCTAAATCCAACATGGTTTGTAGTAGCTCTTTGAAACTTGACAAAATAAAGGAGTTCTCAGTTTTGTCTCTATGGTTGTTTCCTCTTCAAGTAGCCCTAGGCACAGACTGTGGAAAAGCAGTTTCATTGAGAGGGTTTGCCAAGCTTCTAAGAAATAACCAGTTTCCGAAATACCAGCAAATATTTTTTCACCCAATCTGGATGATACTTGGTGGTAATGATCAGTACAGAAATCCCACTTGGCTCACCAAATTATGTTCTTCTAGGTAGAAGCGTTCGTCTACAGTAGTCGTTTTTATATTTAGGTTTCCCTCTGTTCTCTCCTACATAGATAGATGAATTTTGAACTCTAAATCCACTTGGTTTGTAGTCGCTCTTTGAAACTTGACAAAATAAAGGAGTTCTCAGTTTTGTCTCTATGGTTTGTTTCCTCTTCAAGTAGCCCTAACAGAGACTGTGGAAAAGCACTTTCATTGAAAGGGGTTGCCAAGCTTCCAAGAAATAACGAGTTTCCGAAATACCAGCAAATATTTTTTCACCCAAACTTGATGATACTTGGTGGTAATGATCGGTACACAAATCCCACTTGACTCACCAAATTTTGTTCTTCTAGGTTGAAGCGTTCTTTTACAGTAGCAGTTTATATTTTTAGGTTTCACTCTGATCTCTCATATATAGATAGATGAATTTGGAACTCTAAATCCAACATGGTTTGTAGTAGCTCTTTGAAACTTGACAAAAAAAAGTAGTTCTCAGTTTTGTCTCTATGGTTTGTTTTTTCTTCAAGGAGCCCTAAGCAGAGACTGTGGAAAAGCACTTTCATTAAAAGGGGTTGCCAAGCTTCCAATAAATTACGAGTTTCCGAAATACCAGCAAATATT
Organism: Callospermophilus lateralis; assembly: GCF_048772815.1. Lineage (NCBI taxonomy): Eukaryota > Metazoa > Chordata > Mammalia > Rodentia > Sciuridae > Callospermophilus > Callospermophilus lateralis. Next base: position 134,085 of record NW_027513481.1, read on the forward strand.
TTTTCACCCAAACATGATGATACGTGGTGGTAATGACAAGTACACAAATCCCACTTGGTTCACCAAATTTTGTTCTTCTAGGTGTAAGCATTCGTTTACAGTTGCACTTTTTATTTTTGGTTTCACTCTGTTCTCTACTATATAGATACATGAAATTGGAACTCTAAATCCAACATGGTTTGTAGTAGCTCTTTGAAACTTGACAAAATAAAGGAGTTCTCAGTTTTGTCTCTATGGTTTGTTTCCTCTTCAAGTAGCCCTAGGCACAGACTTTGGAAAAGCATATTCATTGAGAGGGGTTGCCAAGCTTCTAAGAAATAACGAGTTTCCGAAATACCAGGAAATACTTTTTCACCCAATCTAGATGATACGTGATGGTATTGACAAGTACACAAATCCCACTTGGCTCACCAAATTTTGTTCTTCTAGGTTGAAGCGTTCTTTTACAGTAGCAGTTTTTTTTTTTTTTTTTTTTTTAGGTTTCATTCTGTTCTCTCTTATATAGATCGAAAAATTTGGAACTCTAAATCCAACATGGTTTGTAGTAGCTCTTTGAAACTTGACAAAATAAATTAGTTCTCAGTTTTGTCTCTATGGTTTGTATCCTCTTAAAGTAGCCCTAGGCACAGACTGTGGAAAACCACTTTAATTGAGAGGGGTTGCCAAGCTTCTAAGCAATAACGAGTTTCCAAAATACCAGCTAATATTTTTTCACCCAATCTTTGTGATACTCGGTGGTAATGATCGGTACACAAATCCCACTTGGCTCACCCAATTTTGTTCTTCTAGGTTGAAGCGTTCGTTTACAGTAGCAGTTTTTATTTTTAGGTTTCACTCTGTTCTCTCCTATATAGATAGATGAATTTGGAACTCTAAATCCAACATGGTTTGCAGTAGCTCTTCGAAACTTGACGAAATAAAGGAGTTCTCAGTTTCATCTGTATTGTTTGTTTCCTCTTCAAGTTGCCCTAGGCACAGACTTGAAAAAGCACTTTCATTGAGGGGGTTGCCAACCTTCTAAGAAACAACAAGTTTCCAAAATACCAGCAATTATTTTTTCACCCAATCTTGATTATACTTAGTGGTAATGATAAGTCCACAAATCCCACTTGGCTCACCAAATTTTGTTCTTCTAGGTTTAAGCGTTCGTCTACAGTAGCAGTTTTTATATTTAGGTTTCACTCTGTTTTCTCTTATATAGATAAATGAATTTGGAACTCTAAATTCAACATGGTTTGTAGTAGCTCTTTGAAACTTGACAAAATAAAGGAGTTCTCTGTTTTGTCTCTATGGTTTGTTTCCTCTTCAAGTAGCCCTAGGCACAGACTGTGAAAAGCACTTTCATTGAGAGGGGTTGCAAAGCTCCTAAAAAATAACGAGTTTCCAAAATACCAGCAAATATTTTTTCACCCAATCTTGATGATATTGGTGGTAATGATCAGTCCACCAATCACACTTGGCTCACCAAGTTTTGTTCTTCTATGTTTAAGCGTTCGTCTACACTAGCAGTTTTTAAATTTAGGTTTCACTCTGCCCTCTCTTTTATAGATAGATGAATCTGGAACTCAAAACCTAACATGGTTTGTAGTAGCTCTTTGAAACTTGACAAAATAAAGGAGTTCTCAGTTTTGTCTCTATGGTTTGTTTCCTCTTCAAGTTGCCCTAGGCACAGACTTGGAAAAGCAATTTCATTGAGAGGGGTTGTCAAGCTTCTAAGAAATAACGAGTTTCCGAAATACCAGCAAATATTTTTTCACCCAATCTTGATGATACTTGGTGGTAATGATCAGTCCACAAATCCCACTTGGCTCACCAAATTTTGTTCTTCTAGGTTTAAGCGTTCGTCAACAGTAGCAGTTTTTATATTTAGGTTTCACTCTGTTCTCTCTTATATAGATAAATGAATTTGGAACTCTAAATCCAACATGGTTTGTACTAGCTCTATGAAACTTCACAAAAAAAGTAGTTCTCAGTTTCGTCTCAATAATTTGTTTCCTCTTCAAGTAGCCCTAAGAAGAGACTGTGGAAAAGCACTTTCATTGAAAGGAGTTGTGAAGCTTCCAAGAAATTACGAGTTTCCGAAATACCAGCAAATACTTTTTCACCCAATCTTGATGATACGTGGTGGTAATGACAAGTACACAAATCAAACTTGGCTCACCAAATTTTGTTCTTCTAGCTTGAAGCGTTCGTTTACAGTAGCAGTTTTTATTTTTAGGTTTCATTCTGTTCTCTCTTATATAGATCGAAAAATTTGGAACACTAAATCCAACATGGTTTGTAGTAGCTTTTGAAACTTGACAAAATAAAGTAGTTCTCTGTATTGTCTCTATGGTTTGTATCCTCTTCAAGTAGCCCTAGGCACAGACTGTGGAAAATCACTTTCATTGAAAGGGGTGGCCAAGCTTCCAAGAAATAACGAGTTTCCGACATACCAGCAAATATTTTTTCACCCAATCTTGATGATACTTGGTGGTAATGATCAGTACACCAATCCCACTTGGCTCACCAAATTTTGTATTTCTAGGTTGAAGCGTTCGTCTACAGTAGCGGTTTTTATATATAGGTTTCACTCTCTTCTTTTTATATATAGATAGATGAATTTGGAACTCTAAATCCAACATGGTTTGTAGTAGCTCTTTCAAACTTGAGAAAATAAAGGAGTTCTGAGTATTGTCTCTATGGTTTGTTTCATCTTCAAGTAGCCCTAGGCACAGACTGTGGAAAAGCACTTTCATTGAAAGGGGTTGCCATCTTCCAAGAAATAACGAGTTTCCGAAATACCACGAAATATTTTTTCACCAAATCTCGATGATACTTGGTGGTAATTATGAGTACACAAATCCCAGTTGGCTCACGAAATTTTGTTCTTCGAGGTGTAGCGGTCATTTACACTAGTAGTTTTTATTTTTAGGTTTCACTCTGTTCTCTCCAATATAGACAGAATAATTTGGAACTCTTAATCCAACATGGTTTGTAGTAGCTTTTTGAAACTTGACAAAATAAAGGAGTTCTCAGTTTTGTCCCTATGGTTTTTTTCCTCTTCAAGTAGTCCTAAGCAGAGACTGTGGAAAAGCACTTTCATTGAAAGAAGTTGCCAGGCTTCCAAGAAATTACAAGTTTCCGAAATACCAGCAAATATTTTTTCTCCCAATCTTGATGATACGTGCTGGTAATGACAAGTACACAATTCCCACTTGGCTCACCTAATTTTGTTCTTCCAGGTTGAAGCGTTCGTTTACAGTAACAGTTTTTCTTTTTAGGTTTCCCTCTGTTCTCTCCTATATAGATAGCTGAATTTGGAACTCTAAATCCAACATGGTTTGTACTAGCTCTTTGAAACTTTACAAAAAAAGTAGTTCTCAGTTTTGTCTCAATAATTTATTTCCTCTTCAAGTAGCCCTAAGAAGAGACTGTGGAAAAGCACTTTCATTGAAAGGAGTTGTGAAGCTTCCAAGAAATTACGAGTTTCCGAAATACCAGCAAATACTTTTTCACCCAATTTGATGATACGTGGTGGTAATGAAAAGTACACAAATCCCACTTGGCTCACCAAATTTTGTTTTCTAGGTTGAAGCGTTCATTTACAGTAGCAGTTTTTATTTTTAGGTTTCATTCTGTTCTCTCTTATATAGATCGAAATATTTGGAACTCTAAATCCAACATGGTTTGTAGTAGCTTTTGAAACTTGACAAAATAAAGTAGTTCTCTGTATTGTCTCTATGGTTTGTTTCCTCTTCAAGTAGCCCTAGGCACAGACTGTGGAAAATCACTTTCATTGAAAGGGGTTGCCAAGCTTCCAGAAATAACGAGTTTCCGAAATAACAGCAAATTTTTTTTACCCCAATCTTGATGGTACTTGGTGGTAATGATCTGTACACAAATCCCATTGACTCACCAAATTTTGAACTTCTAGGTTGAAGCATTCGTTTACAGTAGCAGTTTATATTTTTAGGTTTCCCTCTGTTCTCTCCTATGTAGATAGATGAATTTGGAACTCTAAATACAACATGGTTTGTAGTAGCTCTTTGAAACTTGACAAAATAAAGGAGATCTCAGTTTTGTCTTTCTGGTTGGTTTCCTGTTCAAGTAGCCATAGGCAGAGACTGTGGAAAAGCACTTTCATTGAGAGGGGTTGCCAATGTTCTAAGAAATAACGAGTTTCCGAAATACCAGCAAATATTTTTTCACCCAATCTTGATGATACTTGGTGGTAATGATCAGTACACCAATCCCACTTGGCTCACCAAATTTTGTATTTCTAGGTTGAAGCGTTCGTCTACAGTAGCAGTTTTTATATTTAGGTTTCTCTATGTTCTTTTCTATATAGATAGATGAATTTGGAACTCTAAATCCAACATGGTTTGTAGTAGCTCTTTGAAACTTGACAAAATAAAGTAGTTCTGAGTATTGTCTCTATGGTTTGTTTCCTCTTGAAGTAGCCCTAGGCACAGACTGTGGAAAAGCACTTTCATTGAAGGGGGTTGCCAAGCTTCCAAGAAATAACGAGTTTCCGAAATATCAGCAAATATTTTTTCACCCAATCTTGATGATACTTGGCGATAATGATCAGTACACAAATCCCACTTGGCTCAATAAATTGTGTTCTTCTAGGTTGAAGCGTTCGTCTACAGTAGCAGTTTTTATATTTAGGTTTCCCTCTGTTCTCTCCTATATAGATAGATGAATTTGGAACTCTAAATCCAACATGGTTTGTAGTATCTCCTTGAAACTTGACAATATAAAGGAGTTCTCAGTTTTGTCTCTATGGTTTGTTTCCTACTCAAGTAGCAATAAGCAGTGACTGTGGAAAAGCACTTTCATTGAAATGGGTTGCCAAGCTTTCAAGAAATTAGGAGTTTCCAAAATACCAACAAATATTTTTTCAGCCAGTCTTGATGAACGTGGTGGTAATGACAAGTACACAAATCCCACTTGGCTCACCAAGTTGTGTTCTTCTAGGTTGAAGCGCTCGTTTACAGTAGCATTTTTTTTTTTAGGTTTCACCCTGTTCTCTCCTATATAGATAGATGAATTTGGAACTCTAAATCCAACATGGTTTGTAGTAGCTCTTTGAATATTGACAAAAAGTAGTTCTTTATTTTGTCTCTATGATTTGTTTCCTCTTCAAGTAGCCCTAAGCAGAGACTGTGGAAAAGAACTTTCATTGAAAGGAGTTGCCAAGCTTTCGAGAAATTACGAGTTTCCGAAAACCAGCAAATATTTTTTCACCCAATCTTGATGATACGTGGTGGTAATGACAAGTACACAAATCCCACTTGGCTTACCAAATTTTGTTCTTCTAGGTTCAAGCGTTCGTTTACAGTAGCAGTTTTTATTTTTAGGTTTCACTTTGTTATCTCCTATATAGATAGATGAATTTGGAATGCTAAATCCAACATGGTTTGTAGTAGCTATTTGAAACTTGACTAAATAAAGGAGTTCTGAGTATTGTCTCTATGGTTTGTTTCCTCTTCTTGTAGCATTAGGCACAGACTGTGGAAAAGCACTTTCATTGAAGGGGGTTGCCAAGCTTCCAAGAAATAACGAGTTTCCGAAATACCAGCAAATATTTTTTCACCCAATCTTGATGATACTTGGCGATAATGATCAGTACACAAATCCCACTTGGCTCAATAAATTGTGTTCTTCTAGGTTGAAGCGTTCATCTACAGTAGCAGTTTTTATATTTAGGTTTCCCTCTGTTCTCTCCTATATAGATAGAAGAATTTGGAACTCTAAATCCAACATGGTTTGTAGTATCTCCTTGAAACTTGAAAAAATAAAGGAGTCCTCAGTTTTGTCTCTATGGTTTGTTTCCTTCTCAAGTAGCCCTAAGCAGAGACTGTGGAATAGCACTTTCATTGAAATGGGTTGCCAAGCTTTCAAGAAATTAGGAGTTTCCAAAATATCAGCAAATATTTTTTCACCCAGTCTTGATGAACGTGGTGGTAATGACAAGTACACAAATCCCACTTAGCTCACCAAGTTTTGTTCTTCTATGTTGAAGCGTTCGTTTACAGTAGCATTTTTTATTTTTAGGTTTCACCCTGTTCTCTCCTATATAGATAAATGAATTTGGAACTCTAAATCCAACATGGTTTGTAGTAGCTTTTTGAATATTGACAAAAACTAGTTCTTAATTTTGTCTCTATGATTTGTTTCCTCTTCAAGTAGTCCTAAGCAGAGACTGTGGAAAAGAACTTTCATTGAAAGGAGTTGCCAAGCTTTCGAGAAATTACGAGTTTCCGAAATTCCAGCAAATATTTTTTCACCCAATCTTGATGATACATGGTGTTAATGACAAGTACACAATTCCCACTTGGCTCACCAAAATTTGTTTTTCTAGGTTGAAGCGTTCATTGACAGTAGCAGTTTTTCTTTTTAGGTTTCACTCTGTTCTCTCCTTTATAGATAGATGAATTTGGAACACTAAATCCAAAATGGTTTGTAGTAGCTTTTTGTAACTTGAAAAAATAAAGGAGTTCTCGGTTTTGTCTTTATGGATTGTTTCCTCTTCAAGTAGCCCTAGGCCCAGACTGTGGAAAAGCACTTTCATTGAGAGGGATTACCAAGCTTCTAAGCAATAACGAATTTCGGAAATACCATGAAATATTTTTTCACCCAATCTCGATGATACTTGGTGGTAATAATGAGTACACAAATCCCACTTGGCTCAACAAATTTTGTTCTTCTAGATTGAAGCGTTCGTTTACAGTAGCAGTTTTTCTTTTTAGGTTTCACTCTGTTCTCTCCTATATAGATAGATGAATATGGAACACTAAATCCAAAATGGTTTGTAGTAGCTCTTTGAAACTTGAAAAAATAAAGGAGTTCTCGGTTTTTTCTCTATGGTTTGTTTAATCTTCAAGTAGCCCTAGGCACAGACTGTGGAAAAGCACTTTCATTGAGAGGGGTTGCCAAGCTTGTAAGAAAATAAGGATTTTCGAAATACCAGCAAATATTTTTCACCCAAACTTGATGATACGTTGTGGTAAAGACGAGTACAAAAATCCCACTTGGCTCACCAAATTTTTTTCTTCTAGTTTGAAGCGATCGTCTACAGTAGCAGTTTTTATATGTAGATTTCACTCTGTTCTCTCTTATATAGATAGATCAATTTGGAACTCGAAATCCAACATGGTTTGTAGTAGCTCTTTGAAACGTGACAAAATAATGTATTTCTCAGTTTTTTCTTATGGTTTCTTTCCTCTTCAAGTAGCCCTAGGCACAGACTGTGGAAAAGCACTTTCATTGATAGGGGTTGCCAAGCTTGTAAGAAATAAAAGTTTCCAAAATACCAGCAAATATTTTTCACCCAATCTTTATGATACGTGGTGGTAATGATCAGTACACAAATCCCACTTGCCTCACCAAATTTAGTTCTTCTAGGTTGAAGCGTTCGGCTATAGTAGCAGTTTTTATGTTTAGGTTTCACCCTGCTCACTCCTATATAGATAGATGAATTTGGAACTCTAAATCAAACATGGTTTGTAGTAGCTCTTTGAAACTTGACAAAATAAAGGAGTTCTCAGTTTTGTCTCTATGGTTTGTTTCCTCTTCAAGTAGTCCTAAGCAGAGACCGTGGAAAAGCACTTTCAGTGAAAGGGGTTGACAAGCTTCCAAGAAATTACGAGTTTCCGAAATACCAGCAAATGTTTTTTTCACCCAATCTCGATGATACTTGGTGGTAATGATCGGTACATAAATCCCACTTGGCTCACAAAATTTTGTTCTTCTAGTTTGAAGCGTTCGTTTACAGTAGCAGTTTATATTTTTAGGTTTCCCTCTGTTCTCTCCTATATAGATAGATGAATTTGGAACTCTAAATCCAACATCGTTTGTAGTAGCTCTTTGAAACTTGACAATACAAAGTAGTTCTCAGTTTTTTCTCTATGGTTTGTATAGTCTTCAAGTAGCCCGAATCAGATACTGTGGAAAAGCACTTTCATTGAAATG